>NW_027184973.1:0-51969 GCF_040668555.2 Bombus flavifrons
TATTACCGTATAACGTATAACGTTATATAGTATTACGTTATAACGTATAACGTTATATAGTATTACGTTATAACGTATAACGTTATATAGTATTACGTTATAACGTATAACGTTATTTAGTATTACCATATAACGTATAACGTTATATAGTATTACGTTATAACGTATAACGTTATTTAGTATTACCATATAACGTATAACGTTATGTAGTATTACGCTATAACGTATAACGTTATATAGTATTACGTTATAACGTATAACGTTATATAGTATTACGTTATAACGTATAACGTTATATAGTATTACCATATAACGTATAACGTTATATAGTATTACGTTATAACGTATAACGTTATATAGTATTACGATATAACGTATAACGTTATATAGTATTACGTTATAACGTATATCGTTATATAGTATTACCATATAACGTATAACGTTATATAGTATTACGTTATAACGTATAACGTTATATAGTATTACGTTATAACGTATAACGTTATATAGTATTACGTTATAACGTATAACGTTATATAGTATTACGTTATAACGTATAACGTTATATAGTATTACGTTATAACGTATAACGTTATATAGTATTACGTTATAACGTATAACGTTATATAGTATTACGTTATAACGTATAACGTTATATAGTATTGCGTTATAACGTATAACGTTATATAGTATTACGTTATAACGTATAACATTATATAGTATTACGTTATAACGTATAACATTATATAGTATTACGTTATAACGTATAACGTTACATAGTATCACCATGTAACGTATAACGTTATATAGTATCACCATGTAACGTATAACGTTATATAGTATTACCATATAACGTATAACGTTATATAGTATTACGTTATAACGTATAACGTTATATAGTATTACGTTATAACGTATAACGTTATTTAGTATTACCATATAACGTATAACGTTATATAGTATTACGTTATAACGTATAACGTTATTTCGTATTACCATATAACGTATAACGTTATGTAGTATTACGCTATAACGTATAACGTTATATAGTATTACGTTATAACGTATAACGTTATATAGTATTACGTTATAACGTATAACGTTATATAGTATTACCATATAACGTATAACGTTATATAGTATTACGTTATAACGTATAACGTTATATAGTATTACCATATAACGTATAACGTTATGTAGTATTACGTTATAACGTATAACGTTATATAGTATTACGTTATAACGTATAACGTTATATAGTATTACGTTATAACGTATAACGTTATATAGTATTACGTTATAACGTATAACGTTATATAGTATTACGTTATAACGTATAACGTTATATAGTATTACGTTATAACGTATAACGTTATATCGTATTACGTTATAACGTATAACGTTATATAGTATTACGTTATGACGTATAACGTTATATAGTATTACGTTATAACGTATAACGTTATATAGTATTACGTTATAACGTATAACGTTATATAGTATTACGTTATAACGTATAACGTTATATAGTATTGCGTTATGACGTATAACGTTATATAGTATTACCATATAACGTATAACGTTATATAGTATTACGTTATAACGTTATATAGTATCACCATATAACGTATAACGTTATATAGTATTACGTTATATCGTATAACGTTATATAGTATTACGTTATAACGTATTACGTTATATAGTATTACGTTATAACGTATAACGTTATATAGTATTACGTTATAACGTATAACGTTATATAGTATTACGTTATAACGTATAACATTATATAGTATTACGTTATAACGTATAACATTATACAGTATTACGTTATAACGTATAACGTTATATAGTATCACCATGTAACGTATAACGTTATATAGTATCACCATGTAACGTATAACGTTATATAGTATCACCATGTAACGTATAACGTTATATAGTATTACCATATAACGTATAACGTTATATAGTATTACCATCTAACGTATAACGTTATATAGTATTACGTTATAACGTATAACGTTATATAGTATTACGTTATAACGTATAACGTTATTTAGTATTACCATATAACGTATAACGTTATGTAGTATTACGTTATAACGTATAACGTTATATAGTATTACCATATCACGTATAACGTTATATAGTATTACGGTATAACGTATAACGTTATATACTATTACGTTATAACGTTATATAGTATCACCATGTAACGAATAACGTTATATAGTATTACGTTATAACGTATAACGTTATATAGTATTACGTTATACCGTATAACGTTATTTAGTATTACCATATAACGTATAACGTTATGTAGTATTACGTTATTACGTATAACGTTATATAGTATTACGTTATAACGTATAACGTTATATAGTATTACCATATCACGTATAACGTTATATAGTATTACGGTATAACGTATAACGTTATATACTATTACGTTAAAACGTTATATAGTATCACCATGTAACGAATAACGTTATATTGTATTACGTTATAACGTATAACGTTATATAGTATTACCATCTAACGTATAACGTTATATAGTATTACGTTATAACGTATAACGTTATATAGTATTACGTTATAACGTATAACGTTATTTAGTATTACCATATAACGTATAACGTTATGTAGTATTACGTTATAACGTATAACGTTATATAGTATTACCATATCACGAATAACGTTATATAGTATTACGGTATAACGTATAACGTTATATACTATTACGTTATAACGTTATATAGTATCACCATGTAACGAATAACGTTATATAGTATTACGTTATAACGTATAACGTTATATAGTATTATCATATAACGTATAACGTTATGTAGTATTACGTTATAACGTATAACGTTATATAGTATTACGTTATAACGTATAACGTTATATAGTATTACGTTATAACGTATAACGTTATATAGTATTACGTTATAACGTATAACGTTATATAGTATTACGTTATAACGTATAACGTTATATAGTATTACGTTATAACGTATAACGTTATATCGTATTACGTTATAACGTATAACGTTATATAGTATTACGTTATAACGTATAACGTTATATAGTATTACGTTATAACGTATAACGTTATATAGTATTACGTTATAACGAATAACGTTATATAGTATTACGTTATAACGTATAACGTTATATAGTATTGCGTTATGACGTATAACGTTATATAGTATTACCATATAACGTATAACGTTATATAGTATTACGTTATAACGTATAACATTATATAGTATTACGTTATAACGTATAACATTATATAGTATTACGTTATAACGTATAACGTTATATAGTATCACCATGTAACGTATAACGTTATATAGTATCACCATGTAACGTATAACGTTATATAGTATCACCATGTAACGTATAACGTTATATAGTATTACCATATAACGTATAACGTTATATAGTATTACCATATAACGTATAACGTTATATAGTATTACGTTATAACGTATAACGTTATTTAGTATTACCATTTAACGTATAACGTTATATAGTATTACGTTATAACGTATAACGTTATTTAGTATTACCATATAACGTATAACGTTATGTAGTATTACGCTATAACGTATAACGTTATATAGTATTACGTTATAACGTATAACGTTATATAGTATTACGTTATAACGTATAACGTTATATAGTATTACCATATAACGTATAACGTTATATAGTATTACGTTATAACGTATAACGTTATATAGTATTACGTTATAACGTATAATGTTATATAGTATTACGTTATAACGTATAACGTTATATAGTATTACGTTATAACGTATATCGTTATATAGTATTACCATATAACGTATAACGTTATATAGTATTACGTTATAACGTATAACGTTATATAGTATTACGTTATAACGTATAACGTTATATAGTATTACGTTATAACGTATAACGTTATATAGTATTACGTTATAACGTATAACGTTATATAGTATTACGTTATAACGTATAACGTTATATAGTATTACGTTATAACGTATAACGTTATATAGTATTACGTTATAACGTATAACGTTATATAGTATTACGTTATAACGTATAACGTTATATAGTATTACGTTATAACGTATAACGTTATATAGTATTACGTTATAACGTATAACGTTATATAGTATTACGTTATAACGTATAACGTTATATAGTATTGCGTTATGACGTATAACGTTATATAGTATTACCATATAACGTATAACGTTATATAGTATTACGTTATAACGTTATATAGTATCACCATATAACGTATAACGTTATATAGTATTACGTTATATCGTATAACGTTATATAGTATTACGTTATAACGTATTACGTTATATAGTATTACGTTATAACGTATAACGTTATATAGTATTACGTTATAACGTATAACGTTATATAGTATTACGTTATAACGTATAACGTTATTTAGTATTACCATATAACGTATAACGTTATATAGTATTACGTTATAACGTATAACGTTATATAGTATTACGTTATAACGTATAACGTTATTTAGTATTACCATATAACGTATAACGTTATGTAGTATTACGTTATAACATATAACGTTATATAGTATTACGTTATAACGTATAACGTTATATAGCATTACGTTATAACGTATAACGTTATATAGTATTACCATATAACGTATAACGTTATATACTATTACGTTATAACGTATAACGTTATATAGTATTACGTTATAACGTATAACGTTATATAGTATTACGTTATGACGTATAACGTTATATAGTATTACCATATAACGTATAACGTTATATAGTATTACGTTATAACGTTATATAGTATCACCATATAACGTATAACGTTATATAGTATTACGTTATATCGTATAACGTTATATAGTATTACGTTATAACGTATTACGTTATATAGTATTACGTTATAACGTATAACGTTATATAGTATTACGTTATAACGTATAACGTTATATAGTATTACGTTATAACGTATAACATTATATAGTATTACGTTATAACGTATAACATTATATAGTATTACGTTATAACGTATAACGTTATATAGTATCACCATGTAACGTATAACGTTATATAGTATCACCAGGTAACGTATAACGTTATATAGTATCACCAGGTAACGTATAACGTTATATAGTATCACCATGTAACGTATAACGTTATATAGTATTACCATATAACGTATAACGTTATATAGTATTACCATATAACGTATAACGTTATATAGTAT
The DNA here is from genome assembly GCF_040668555.2 of Bombus flavifrons. Lineage (NCBI taxonomy): Eukaryota > Metazoa > Arthropoda > Insecta > Hymenoptera > Apidae > Bombus > Bombus flavifrons. The sequence continues at coordinate 5,272 of NW_027184973.1, forward strand.
TACGTTATAACGTATAACGTTATTTAGTATTACCATTTAACGTATAACGTTATGTAGTATTACGTTATAACGTATAACGTTATATAGTATTACGTTATAATGTATAACGTTATATAGTATTACGTTATAACGTATAACGTTATATAGTATTACCGTATAACGTATAACGTTATATAGTATTACGTTATAACGTATAACTTTATATAGTATTACGTTATAACGTATAACGTTATATAGTATTACGTTATAACGTATAACGTTATTTAGTATTACCATATAACGTATAACGTTATATAGTATTACGTTATAACGTATAACGTTATTTAGTATTACCATATAACGTATAACGTTATGTACTATTACGCTATAACGTATAACGTTATATAGTATTACGTTATAACGTATAACGTTATATAGTATTACGTTATAACGTATAACGTTATATAGTATTACCATATAACGTATAACGTTATATAGTATTACGTTATAACGTATAACGTTATATAGTATTACCATATAACGTATAACGTTATATAGTATTACGTTATAACGTATAACGTTATTTAGTATTACCATTTAACGTATAACGTTATGTAGTATTACGTTATAACGTATAACGTTATATAGTATTACGTTATAACGTATAACGTTATATAGTATTACGTTATAACGTATAACGTTATATAGTATTACCGTATAACGTATAACGTTATATAGTATTACGTTATAACGTATAACGTTATATAGTATTACGTTATAACGTATAACGTTATATAGTATTACGTTATAACGTATAACGTTATTTAGTATTACCATATAACGTATAACGTTATATAGTATTACGTTATAACGTATAACGTTATTTAGTATTACCATATAACGTATAACGTTATGTAGTATTACGCTATAACGTATAACGTTATATAGTATTACGTTATAACGTATAACGTTATATAGTATTACGTTATAACGTATAACGTTATATAGTATTACCATATAACGTATAACGTTATATAGTATTACGTTATAACGTATAACGTTATATAGTATCACCATGTAACGTATAACGTTATATAGTATCACCATGTAACGTATAACGTTATATAGTATCACCATGTAACGTATAACGTTATATAGTATTACCATATAACGTATAACGTTATATAGTATTACCATATAACGTATAACGTTATATAGTATTACGTTATAACGTATAACGTTATTTAGTATTACCATTTAACGTATAACGTTATGTAGTATTACGTTATAACGTATAACGTTATATAGTATTACGTTATAACGTATAACGTTATATAGTATTACGTTATAACGTATAACGTTATATAGTATTACCGTATAACGTATAACGTTTTATATAGTATTACGTTATAACGTATAACGTTATATAGTATTACGTTATAACGTATAACGTTATTTAGTATTACCATATAACGTATAACGTTATATAGTATTACGTTATAACGTATAACGTTATTTAGTATTACCATATAACGTATAACGTTATGTAGTATTACGCTATAACGTATAACGTTATATAGTATTACGTTATAACGTATAACGTTATATAGTATTACGTTATAACGTATAACGTTATATAGTATTACCATATAACGTATAACGTTATATAGTATTACGTTATAACGTATAACGTTATATAGTATTACGTTATAACGTATAATGTTATATAGTATTACGTTATAACGTATAACGTTATATAGTATTACGTTATAACGTATATCGTTATATAGTATTACGTTATAACGTATATCGTTATATAGTATTACGTTATAACGTATAACGTTATATAGTATTACGTTATAACGTATAACGTTATATAGTATTACGTTATAACGTATAACGTTATATAGTATTACGTTATAACGTATAACATTATATAGTATTACGTTATAACGTATAACGTTATATAGTATCACCATGTAACGTATAACGTTATATAGTATCACCATGTAACGTATAACGTTATATAGTATCACCATGTAACGTATAACGTTATATAGTATTACCATATAACGTATAACGTTATATAGTATTACCATATAACGTATAACGTTATATAGTATTACGTTATAACGTATAACGTTATTTAGTATTACCATTTAACGTATAACGTTATGTAGTATTACGTTATAACGTATAACGTTATATAGTATTACGTTATAACGTATAACGTTATATAGTATTACGTTATAACGTATAACGTTATATAGTATTACCGTATAACGTATAACGTTATATAGTATTACGTTATAACGTATAACGTTATATAGTATTACGTTATAACGTATAACGTTATATAGTATTACGTTATAACGTATAACGTTATTTAGTATTACCATATAACGTATAACGTTATATAGTATTACGTTATAACGTATAACGTTATTTAGTATTACCATATAACGTATAACGTTATGTAGTATTACGCTATAACGTATAACGTTATATAGTATTACGTTATAACGTATAACGTTATATAGTATTACGTTATAACGTATAACGTTATATAGTATTACCATATAACGTATAACGTTATATAGTATTACGTTATAACGTATAACGTTATATAGTATTACGATATAACGTATAACGTTATATAGTATTACGTTATAACGTATATCGTTATATAGTATTACCATATAACGTATAACGTTATATAGTATTACGTTATAACGTATAACGTTATATAGTATTACGTTATAACGTATAACGTTATATAGTATTACGTTATAACGTATAACGTTATATAGTATTACGTTATAACGTATAACGTTATATAGTATTACGTTATAACGTATAACGTTATATAGTATTACGTTATAACGTATAACGTTATATAGTATTACGTTATAACGTATAACGTTATATAGTATTGCGTTATAACGTATAACGTTATATAGTATTACGTTATAACGTATAACATTATATAGTATTACGTTATAACGTATAACATTATATAGTATTACGTTATAACGTATAACGTTACATAGTATCACCATGTAACGTATAACGTTATATAGTATCACCATGTAACGTATAACGTTATATAGTATTACCATATAACGTATAACGTTATATAGTATTACGTTATAACGTATAACGTTATATAGTATTACGTTATAACGTATAACGTTATTTAGTATTACCATATAACGTATAACGTTATATAGTATTACGTTATAACGTATAACGTTATTTCGTATTACCATATAACGTATAACGTTATGTAGTATTACGCTATAACGTATAACGTTATATAGTATTACGTTATAACGTATAACGTTATATAGTATTACGTTATAACGTATAACGTTATATAGTATTACCATATAACGTATAACGTTATATAGTATTACGTTATAACGTATAACGTTATATAGTATTACCATATAACGTATAACGTTATGTAGTATTACGTTATAACGTATAACGTTATATAGTATTACGTTATAACGTATAACGTTATATAGTATTACGTTATAACGTATAACGTTATATAGTATTACGTTATAACGTATAACGTTATATAGTATTACGTTATAACGTATAACGTTATATAGTATTACGTTATAACGTATAACGTTATATCGTATTACGTTATAACGTATAACGTTATATAGTATTACGTTATGACGTATAACGTTATATAGTATTACGTTATAACGTATAACGTTATATAGTATTACGTTATAACGTATAACGTTATATAGTATTACGTTATAACGTATAACGTTATATAGTATTGCGTTATGACGTATAACGTTATATAGTATTACCATATAACGTATAACGTTATATAGTATTACGTTATAACGTTATATAGTATCACCATATAACGTATAACGTTATATAGTATTACGTTATATCGTATAACGTTATATAGTATTACGTTATAACGTATTACGTTATATAGTATTACGTTATAACGTATAACGTTATATAGTATTACGTTATAACGTATAACGTTATATAGTATTACGTTATAACGTATAACATTATATAGTATTACGTTATAACGTATAACATTATACAGTATTACGTTATAACGTATAACGTTATATAGTATCACCATGTAACGTATAACGTTATATAGTATCACCATGTAACGTATAACGTTATATAGTATCACCATGTAACGTATAACGTTATATAGTATTACCATATAACGTATAACGTTATATAGTATTACCATCTAACGTATAACGTTATATAGTATTACGTTATAACGTATAACGTTATATAGTATTACGTTATAACGTATAACGTTATTTAGTATTACCATATAACGTATAACGTTATGTAGTATTACGTTATAACGTATAACGTTATATAGTATTACCATATCACGTATAACGTTATATAGTATTACGGTATAACGTATAACGTTATATACTATTACGTTATAACGTTATATAGTATCACCATGTAACGAATAACGTTATATAGTATTACGTTATAACGTATAACGTTATATAGTATTACGTTATACCGTATAACGTTATTTAGTATTACCATATAACGTATAACGTTATGTAGTATTACGTTATTACGTATAACGTTATATAGTATTACGTTATAACGTATAACGTTATATAGTATTACCATATCACGTATAACGTTATATAGTATTACGGTATAACGTATAACGTTATATACTATTACGTTAAAACGTTATATAGTATCACCATGTAACGAATAACGTTATATTGTATTACGTTATAACGTATAACGTTATATAGTATTACCATCTAACGTATAACGTTATATAGTATTACGTTATAACGTATAACGTTATATAGTATTACGTTATAACGTATAACGTTATTTAGTATTACCATATAACGTATAACGTTATGTAGTATTACGTTATAACGTATAACGTTATATAGTATTACCATATCACGAATAACGTTATATAGTATTACGGTATAACGTATAACGTTATATACTATTACGTTATAACGTTATATAGTATCACCATGTAACGAATAACGTTATATAGTATTACGTTATAACGTATAACGTTATATAGTATTATCATATAACGTATAACGTTATGTAGTATTACGTTATAACGTATAACGTTATATAGTATTACGTTATAACGTATAACGTTATATAGTATTACGTTATAACGTATAACGTTATATAGTATTACGTTATAACGTATAACGTTATATAGTATTACGTTATAACGTATAACGTTATATAGTATTACGTTATAACGTATAACGTTATATCGTATTACGTTATAACGTATAACGTTATATAGTATTACGTTATAACGTATAACGTTATATAGTATTACGTTATAACGTATAACGTTATATAGTATTACGTTATAACGAATAACGTTATATAGTATTACGTTATAACGTATAACGTTATATAGTATTGCGTTATGACGTATAACGTTATATAGTATTACCATATAACGTATAACGTTATATAGTATTACGTTATAACGTATAACATTATATAGTATTACGTTATAACGTATAACATTATATAGTATTACGTTATAACGTATAACGTTATATAGTATCACCATGTAACGTATAACGTTATATAGTATCACCATGTAACGTATAACGTTATATAGTATCACCATGTAACGTATAACGTTATATAGTATTACCATATAACGTATAACGTTATATAGTATTACCATATAACGTATAACGTTATATAGTATTACGTTATAACGTATAACGTTATTTAGTATTACCATTTAACGTATAACGTTATATAGTATTACGTTATAACGTATAACGTTATTTAGTATTACCATATAACGTATAACGTTATGTAGTATTACGCTATAACGTATAACGTTATATAGTATTACGTTATAACGTATAACGTTATATAGTATTACGTTATAACGTATAACGTTATATAGTATTACCATATAACGTATAACGTTATATAGTATTACGTTATAACGTATAACGTTATATAGTATTACGTTATAACGTATAATGTTATATAGTATTACGTTATAACGTATAACGTTATATAGTATTACGTTATAACGTATATCGTTATATAGTATTACCATATAACGTATAACGTTATATAGTATTACGTTATAACGTATAACGTTATATAGTATTACGTTATAACGTATAACGTTATATAGTATTACGTTATAACGTATAACGTTATATAGTATTACGTTATAACGTATAACGTTATATAGTATTACGTTATAACGTATAACGTTATATAGTATTACGTTATAACGTATAACGTTATATAGTATTACGTTATAACGTATAACGTTATATAGTATTACGTTATAACGTATAACGTTATATAGTATTACGTTATAACGTATAACGTTATATAGTATTACGTTATAACGTATAACGTTATATAGTATTACGTTATAACGTATAACGTTATATAGTATTGCGTTATGACGTATAACGTTATATAGTATTACCATATAACGTATAACGTTATATAGTATTACGTTATAACGTTATATAGTATCACCATATAACGTATAACGTTATATAGTATTACGTTATATCGTATAACGTTATATAGTATTACGTTATAACGTATTACGTTATATAGTATTACGTTATAACGTATAACGTTATATAGTATTACGTTATAACGTATAACGTTATATAGTATTACGTTATAACGTATAACGTTATTTAGTATTACCATATAACGTATAACGTTATATAGTATTACGTTATAACGTATAACGTTATATAGTATTACGTTATAACGTATAACGTTATTTAGTATTACCATATAACGTATAACGTTATGTAGTATTACGTTATAACATATAACGTTATATAGTATTACGTTATAACGTATAACGTTATATAGCATTACGTTATAACGTATAACGTTATATAGTATTACCATATAACGTATAACGTTATATAGTATTACGTTATAACGTATAACGTTATATAGTATTACGTTATAACATATAACGTTATATAGTATTACGTTATAACGTATAACGTTATATAGCATTACGTTATAACGTATAACGTTATTTAGTATTACCATATAACGTATAACGTTATGTAGTATTACGCTATAACGTATAACGTTATATAGTATTACGTTATAACGTATAACGTTATATAGTATTACGTTATAACGTATAACGTTATATAGTATTACCATATAACGTATAACGTTATATAGTATTACGTTATAACGTATAACGTTATATAGTATTACGTTATAACGTATAACGTTATATAGTATTACGTTATAACGTATAACGTTATATAGTATTACGTTATAACGTATAACGTTATATAGTATTACGTTATAACGTATAACGTTATATAGTATTACGTTATAACGTATAACGTTATATAGCATTACGTTATAACGTATAACGTTATATAGTATTACCATATAACGTATAACGTTATATAGTATTACGTTATAACGTATAACGTTATATAGTATTACGTTATAACATATAACGTTATATAGTATTACGTTATAACGTATAACGTTATATAGCATTACGTTATAACGTATAACGTTATATAGTATTACCATATAACGTATAACGTTATATAGTATTACGTTATAACGTATAACGTTATATAGTATTACGTTATAACGTATAACGTTATATAGTATTACGTTATAACGTATAACGTTATATAGTATTACGTTATGACGTATAACGTTATATAGTATTACCATATAACGTATAACGTTATATAGTATTACGTTATAACGTTATATAGTATCACCATATAACGTATAACGTTATATAGTATTACGTTATATCGTATAACGTTATATAGTATTACGTTATAACGTATTACGTTATATAGTATTACGTTATAACGTATAACGTTATATAGTATTACGTTATAACGTATAACGTTATATAGTATTACGTTATAACGTATAACATTATATAGTATTACGTTATAACGTATAACATTATATAGTATTACGTTATAACGTATAACGTTATATAGTATCACCATGTAACGTATAACGTTATATAGTATCACCATGTAACGTATAACGTTATATAGTATCACCATGTAACGTATAACGTTATATAGTATTACCATATAACGTATAACGTTATATAGTATTACCATATAACGTATAACGTTATATAGTATTACGTTATAACGTATAACGTTATTTAGTATTACCATTTAACGTATAACGTTATGTAGTATTACGTTATAACGTATAACGTTATATAGTATTACGTTATAACGTATAACGTTATATAGTATTACGTTATAACGTATAACGTTATATAGTATTACCGTATAACGTATAACGTTATATAGTATTACGTTATAACGTATAACGTTATATAGTATTACGTTATAACGTATAACGTTATATAGTATTACGTTATAACGTATAACGTTATTTAGTATTACCATATAACGTATAACGTTATATAGTATTACGTTATAACGTATAACGTTATTTAGTATTACCATATAACGTATAACGTTATGTAGTATTACGCTATAACGTATAACGTTATATAGTATTACGTTATAACGTATAACGTTATATAGTATTACGTCATAACGTATAACGTTATATAGTATTACCATATAACGTATAACGTTATATAGTATTACGTTATAACGTATAACGTTATATAGTATTACGTTATAACGTATAACGTTATATAGTATTACGTTATAACGTATATCGTTATATAGTATTACCATATAACGTATAACGTTATATAGTATTACGTTATAACGTATAACGTTATATAGTATTACGTTATAACGTATAACGTTATATAGTATTACGTTATAACGTATAACGTTATATAGTATTACGTTATAACGTATAACGTTATATAGTATTACGTTATAACGTATAACGTTATATAGTATTACGTTATAACGTATAACGTTATATAGTATTACGTTATAACGTATAACGTTATATAGTATTACGTTATAACGTATAACGTTATATAGTATTGCGTTATGACGTATAACGTTATATAGTATTACCATATAACGTATATCGTTATATAGCATTACCATATAACGTATAACGTTATATAGTATTACGTTATAACGTATAACGTTATATAGTATTACGTTATAACGTATAACGTTATATAGTATTACGTTATAACGTATAACGTTATATAGTATTACGTTATAACGTATAACGTTATATAGTATTACGTTATAACGTATAACGTTATATAGTATTACGTTATAACGTATAACGTTATATAGTATTACGTTATAACGTATAACGTTATATAGTATTACGTTATAACGTATAACGTTATATAGTATTACGTTATAACGTATAACGTTATATAGTATTACGTTATAACGTATAACGTTATATAGTATTACGTTATAACGTATAACGTTATATAGTATTACGTTATAACGTAGAACGTTATATAGTATTACGTTATAACGTATAACGTTATATAGTATTGCGTTATGACGTATAACGTTATATAGTATTACCATATAACGTATAACGTTATATAGTATTACGTTATAACGTTATATAGTATCACCATATAACGTATAACGTTATATAGTATTACGTTATATCGTATAACGTTATATAGTATTACGTTATAACGTATTACGTTATATAGTATTACGTTATAACGTATAACGTTATATAGTATTACGTTATAACGTATAACGTTATATAGTATTACGTTATAACGTATAACGTTATTTAGTATTACCATATAACGTATAACGTTATGTAGTATTACGTTATAACGTATAACGTTATATAGTATTACGTTATAACGAATAACGTTATATAGTATTACGTTATAACGTATAACGTTATATAGTATTACCATATCACGTATAACGTTATATAGTATTACGGTATAACGTATAACGTTATATACTATTACGTTATAACGTATAACGTTATATAGTATTACGTTATAACGTATAACGTTATATAGTATTACGTTATAACGTATAACGTTATATAGTATTACCATATAACGTATAACGTTATATAGTATTACGTTATAACGTTATATAGTATCACCATATAACGTATAACGTTATATAGTATTACGTTATATCGTATAACGTTATATAGTATTACGTTATAACGTATTACGTTATATAGTATTACGTTATAACGTATAACGTTATATAGTATTACGTTATAACGTATAACGTTATATAGTATTACGTTATAACGTATAACATTATATAGTATTACGTTATAACGTATAACATTATATAGTATTACGTTATAACGTATAACGTTATATAGTATCACCATGTAACGTATAACGTTATATAGTATCACCAGGTAACGTATAACGTTATATAGTATCACCAGGTAACGTATAACGTTATATAGTATCACCATGTAACGTATAACGTTATATAGTATTACCATATAACGTATAACGTTATATAGTATTACCATATAACGTATAACGTTATATAGTATTACGTTATAACGTATAACGTTATTTAGTATTACCATTTAACGTATAACGTTATGTAGTATTACGTTATAACGTATAACGTTATATAGTATTACGTTATAATGTATAACATTATATAGTATTACGTTATAACGTATAACGTTATATAGTATTACCGTATAACGTATAACGTTATATAGTATTACGTTATAACGTATAACTTTATATAGTATTACGTTATAACGTATAACGTTATATAGTATTACGTTATAACGTATAACGTTATTTAGTATTACCATATAACGTATAACGTTATATAGTATTACGTTATAACGTATAACGTTATTTAGTATTACCATATAACGTATAACGTTATGTAGTATTACGCTATAACGTATAACGTTATATAGTATTACGTTATAACGTATAACGTTATATAGTATTACGTTATAACGTATAACGTTATATAGTATTACCATATAACGTATAACGTTATATAGTATTACGTTATAACGTATAACGTTATATAGTATTACCATATAACGTATAACGTTATATAGTATTACGTTATAACGTATAACGTTATTTAGTATTACCATTTAACGTATAACGTTATGTAGTATTACGTTATAACGTATAACGTTATATAGTATTACGTTATAACGTATAACGTTATATAGTATTACGTTATAACGTATAACGTTATATAGTATTACCGTATAACGTATAACGTTATATAGTATTACGTTATAACGTATAACGTTATATAGTATTACGTTATAACGTATAACGTTATATAGTATTACGTTATAACGTATAACGTTATTTAGTATTACCATATAACGTATAACGTTATATAGTATTACGTTATAACGTATAACGTTATTTAGTATTACCATATAACGTATAACGTTATGTAGTATTACGCTATAACGTATAACGTTATATAGTATTACGTTATAACGTATAACGTTATATAGTATTACGTTATAACGTATAACGTTATATAGTATTACCATATAACGTATAACGTTATATAGTATTACGTTATAACGTATAACGTTATATAGTATTACGTTATAACGTATAACGTTATTTAGTATTACCATATAACGTATAACGTTATATAGTATTACGTTATAACGTATAACGTTATTTAGTATTACCATATAACGTATAACGTTATGTAGTATTACGCTATAACGTATAACGTTATATAGTATTACGTTATAACGTATAACGTTATATAGTATTACGTTATAACGTATAACGTTATATAGTATTACCATATAACGTATAACGTTATATAGTATTACGTTATAACGTATAACGTTATATAGTATTACCATATAACGTATAACGTTATATAGTATTACGTTATAACGTATAACGTTATATAGTATTACGTTATAACGTATAACGTTATATAGTATTACGTTATAACGTATTACGTTATATAGTATTACGTTATAACGTATAACGTTATATAGTATTACGTTATAACGTATAACGTTATATAGTATTACGTTATAACGTATAACGTTATATAGTATTACGTTATAACGTATAACGTTATATAGTATTACGTTATAACGTATAACGTTATATAGTATTACGTTATAACGTATAACGTTATATAGTATTACGTTATAACGTATAACGTTATATAGTATTACGTTATAACGTATAACGTTATATAGTATTACGTTATAACGTATAACGTTATATAGTATTGCGTTATGACGTATAACGTTATATAGTATTACCATATAACGTATAACGTTATATAGTATTACGTTATAACGTTATATAGTATCACCATATAACGTATAACGTTATATAGTATTACGTTATATCGTATAACGTTATATAGTATTACGTTATAACGTATTACGTTATATAGTATTACGTTATAACGTATAACGTTATATAGTATTACCATATAACGTATAACGTTATATAGTATTACGTTATAACGTATAACGTTATATAGTATTACGTTATAACGTATAACGTTATATAGTATTACGTTATAACGTATAACGTTATATAGTATTACGTTATAACGTATAACGTTATATAGTATTACGTTATAACGTATAACGTTATATAGTATTACGTTATAACGTATAACGTTATATAGTATTACGTTATAACGTATAACGTTATATAGTATTACGTTATGACGTATAACGTTATATAGTATTACCATATAACGTATAACGTTATATAGTATTACGTTATAACGTTATATAGTATCACCATATAACGTATAACGTTATATAGTATTACGTTATATCGTATAACGTTATATAGTATTACGTTATAACGTATTACGTTATATAGTATTACGTTATAACGTATAACGTTATATAGTATTACGTTATAACGTATAACGTTATATAGTATTACGTTATAACGTATAACATTATATAGTATTACATTATAACGTATAACATTATATAGTATTACGTTATAACGTATAACGTTATATAGTATCACCATGTAACGTATAACGTTATATAGTATCACCATGTAACGTATAACGTTATATAGTATCACCATGTAACGTATAACGTTATATAGTATTACCATATAACGTATAACGTTATATAGTATTACCATATAACGTATAACGTTATATAGTATTACGTTATAACGTATAACGTTATTTAGTATTACCATTTAACGTATAACGTTATGTAGTATTACGTTATAACGTATAACGTTATATAGTATTACGTTATAACGTATAACGTTATATAGTATTACGTTATAACGTATAACGTTATATAGTATTGCGTTATGACGTATAACGTTATATAGTATTACCATATAACGTATAACGTTATATAGTATTACGTTATAACGTTATATAGTATCACCATATAACGTATAACGTTATATAGTATTACGTTATATCGTATAACGTTATATAGTATTACGTTATAACGTATTACGTTATATAGTATTACGTTATAACGTATAACGTTATATAGTATTACCATATAACGTATAACGTTATATAGTATTACGTTATAACGTATAACGTTATATAGTATTACGTTATAACGTATAACGTTATATAGTATTACGTTATAACGTATAACGTTATATAGTATTACGTTATAACGTATAACGTTATATAGTATTACGTTATAACGTATAACGTTATATAGTATTACGTTATAACGTATAACGTTATATAGTATTGCGTTATGACGTATAACGTTATATAGTATTACCATATAACGTATAACGTTATATAGTATTACGTTATAACGTATAACGTTATATAGTATTACCATATAACGTATAACGTTATATAGTATTACGTTATAACGTTATATAGTATCACCATATAACGTATAACGTTATATAGTATTACGTTATATCGTATAACGTTATATAGTATTACGTTATAACGTATTACGTTATATAGTATTACGTTATAACGTATAACGTTATATAGTATTACCATATAACGTATAACGTTATATAGTATTACGTTATAACGTATAACGTTATATAGTATTACGTTATAACGTATAACGTTATATAGTATTACGTTATAACGTATAACGTTATATAGTATTACGTTATAACGTATAACGTTATATAGTATTACGTTATAACGTTATATAGTATCACCATATAACGTATAACGTTATATAGTATTACGTTATAACGTATAACGTTATTTAGTATTACCATATAACGTATAACGTTATGTAGTATTACGTTATAACGTATAACGTTATATAGTATTACGTTATAACGAATAACGTTATATAGTATTACGTTATAACGTATAACGTTATATAGTATTACCATATCACGTATAACGTTATATAGTATTACGGTATAACGTATAACGTTATATACTATTACGTTATAACGTATAACGTTATATAGTATTACGTTATAACGTATAACGTTATATAGTATTACGTTATAACGTATAACGTTATATAGTATTACCATATAACGTATAACGTTATATAGTATTACGTTATAACGTTATATTGTATCACCATATAACGTATAACGTTATATAGTATTACGTTATATCGTATAACGTTATATAGTATTACGTTATAACGTATTACGTTATATAGTATTACGTTATAACGTATAACGTTATATAGTATTACGTTATAACGTATAACGTTATATAGTATTACGTTATAACGTATAACATTATATAGTATTACGTTATAACGTATAACATTATATAGTATTACGTTATAACGTATAACGTTATATAGAATCACCATGTAACGTATAACGTTATATAGTATCACCAGGTAACGTATAACGTTATATAGTATCACCAGGTAACGTATAACGTTATATAGTATCACCATGTAACGTATAACGTTATATAGTATTACCATATAACGTATAACGTTATATAGTATTACCATATAACGTATAACGTTATATAGTATTACGTTATAACGTATAACGTTATTTAGTATTACCATTTAACGTATAACGTTATGTAGTATTACGTTATAACGTATAACGTTATATAGTATTACGTTATAATGTATAACATTATATAGTATTACGTTATAACGTATAACGTTATATAGTATTACCGTATAACGTATAACGTTATATAGTATTACGTTATAACGTATAACTTTATATAGTATTACGTTATAACGTATAACGTTATATAGTATTACGTTATAACGTATAACGTTATTTAGTATTACCATATAACGTATAACGTTATATAGTATTACGTTATAACGTATAACGTTATTTAGTATTACCATATAACGTAAAACGTTATGTAGTATTACGCTATAACGTATAACGTTATATAGTATTACGTTATAACGTATAACGTTATATAGTATTACGTTATAACGTATAACGTTATATAGTATTACCATATAACGTATAACGTTATATAGTATTACGTTATAACGTATAACGTTATATAGTATTACCATATAACGTATAACGTTATATAGTATTACGTTATAACGTATAACGTTATTTAGTATTACCATTTAACGTATAACGTTATGTAGTATTACGTTATAACGTATAACGTTATATAGTATTACGTTATAACGTATAACGTTATATAGTATTACGTTATAACGTATAACGTTATATAGTATTACCGTATAACGTATAACGTTATATAGTATTACGTTATAACGTATAACGTTATATAGTATTACGTTATAACGTATAACGTTATATAGTATTACGTTATAACGTATAACGTTATTTAGTATTACCATATAACGTATAACGTTATATAGTATTACGTTATAACGTATAACGTTATTTAGTATTACCATATAACGTATAACGTTATGTAGTATTACGCTATAACGTATAACGTTATATAGTATTACGTTATAACGTATAACGTTATATAGTATTACGTTATAACGTATAACGTTATATAGTATTACCATATAACGTATAACGTTATATAGTATTACGTTATAACGTATAACGTTATATAGTATTACGTTATAACGTATAACGTTATTTAGTATTACCATATAACGTATAACGTTATATAGTATTACGTTATAACGTATAACGTTATTTAGTATTACCATATAACGTATAACGTTATGTAGTATTACGCTATAACGTATAACGTTATATAGTATTACGTTATAACGTATAACGTTATATAGTATTACGTTATAACGTATAACGTTATATAGTATTACCATATAACGTATAACGTTATATAGTATTACGTTATAACGTATAACGTTATATAGTATTACCATATAACGTATAACGTTATATAGTATTACGTTATAACGTATAACGTTATATAGTATTACGTTATAACGTATAACGTTATATAGTATTACGTTATAACGTATTACGTTATATAGTATTACGTTATAACGTATAACGTTATATAGTATTACGTTATAACGTATAACGTTATATAGTATTACGTTATAACGTATAACGTTATATAGTATTACGTTATAACGTATAACGTTATATAGTATTACGTTATAACGTATAACGTTATATAGTATTACGTTATAACGTATAACGTTATATAGTATTACGTTATAACGTATAACGTTATATAGTATTACGTTATAACGTATAACGTTATATAGTATTACGTTATAACGTATAACGTTATATAGTATTGCGTTATGACGTATAACGTTATATAGTATTACCATATAACGTATAACGTTATATAGTATTACGTTATAACGTTATATAGTATCACCATATAACGTATAACGTTATATAGTATTACGTTATATCGTATAACGTTATATAGTATTACGTTATAACGTATTACGTTATATAGTATTACGTTATAACGTATAACGTTATATAGTATTACCATATAACGTATAACGTTATATAGTATTACGTTATAACGTATAACGTTATATAGTATTACGTTATAACGTATAACGTTATATAGTATTACGTTATAACGTATAACGTTATATAGTATTACGTTATAACGTATAACGTTATATAGTATTACGTTATAACGTATAACGTTATATAGTATTACGTTATAACGTATAACGTTATATAGTATTGCGTTATGACGTATAACGTTATATAGTATTACCATATAACGTATAACGTTATATAGTATTACGTTATAACGTTATATAGTATCACCATATAACGTATAACGTTATATAGTATTACGTTATAACGTATAACGTTATTTAGTATTACCATATAACGTATAACGTTATGTAGTATTACGTTATAACATATAACGTTATATAGTATTACGTTATAACGTATAACGTTATATAGTATTACGTTATAACGTATAACGTTATATAGTATTACCATATACCGTATAACGTTATATAGTATTACGTTATAACGTATAACGTTATATAGTATTACGTTATAACGTATAACGTTATATAGTATTACGTTATAACGTATAACGTTATATAGTATTACGTTATGACGTATAACGTTATATAGTATTACCATATAACGTATAACGTTATATAGTATTACGTTATAACGTTATATAGTATCACCATATAACGTATAACGTTATATAGTATTACGTTATATCGTATAACGTTATATAGTATTACGTTATAACGTATTACGTTATATAGTATTACGTTATAACGTATAACGTTATATAGTATTACGTTATAACGTATAACGTTATATAGTATTACGTTATAACGTATAACATTATATAGTATTACATTATAACGTATAACATTATATAGTATTACGTTATAACGTATAACGTTATATAGTATCACCATGTAACGTATAACGTTATATAGTATCACCATGTAACGTATAACGTTATATAGTATCACCATGTAACGTATAACGTTATATAGTATTACCATATAACGTATAACGTTATATAGTATTACCATATAACGTATAACGTTATATAGTATTACGTTATAACGTATAACGTTATTTAGTATTACCATTTAACGTATAACGTTATGTAGTATTACGTTATAACGTATAACGTTATATAGTATTACGTTATAACGTATAACGTTATATAGTATTACGTTATAACGTATAACGTTATATAGTATTGCGTTATGACGTATAACGTTATATAGTATTACCATATAACGTATAACGTTATATAGTATTACGTTATAACGTTATATAGTATCACCATATAACGTATAACGTTATATAGTATTACGTTATATCGTATAACGTTATATAGTATTACGTTATAACGTATTACGTTATATAGTATTACGTTATAACGTATAACGTTATATAGTATTACCATATAACGTATAACGTTATATAGTATTACGTTATAACGTATAACGTTATATAGTATTACGTTATAACGTATAACGTTATATAGTATTACGTTATAACGTATAACGTTATATAGTATTACGTTATAACGTATAACGTTATATAGTATTACGTTATAACGTATAACGTTATATAGTATTACGTTATAACGTATAACGTTATATAGTATTGCGTTATGACGTATAACGTTATATAGTATTACCATATAACGTATAACGTTATATAGTATTACGTTATAACGTATAACGTTATATAGTATTACCATATAACGTATAACGTTATATAGTATTACGTTATAACGTATAACGTTATATAGTATTACGTTATAACGTATAACGTTATATAGTATTACGTTATAACGTATTACGTTATATAGTATTACGTTATAACGTATAACGTTATATAGTATTACGTTATAACGTATAACGTTATATAGTATTACGTTATAACGTATAACGTTATATAGTATTACGTTATAACGTATAACGTTATATAGTATTACGTTATAACGTATAACGTTATATAGTATTACGTTATAACGTATAACGTTATATAGTATTACGTTATAACGTATAACGTTATATAGTATTACGTTATAACGTATAACGTTATATAGTATTGCGTTATGACGTATAACGTTATATAGTATTACCATATAACGTATAACGTTATATAGTATTACGTTATAACGTTATATAGTATCACCATATAACGTATAACGTTATATAGTATTACGTTATATCGTATAACGTTATATAGTATTACGTTATAACGTATTACGTTATATAGTATTACGTTATAACGTATAACGTTATATAGTATTACCATATAACGTATAACGTTATATAGTATTACGTTATAACGTATAACGTTATATAGTATTACGTTATAACGTATAACGTTATATAGTATTACGTTATAACGTATAACGTTATATAGTATTACGTTATAACGTATAACGTTATATAGTATTACGTTATAACGTATAACGTTATATAGTATTACGTTATAACGTATAACGTTATATAGTATTGCGTTATGACGTATAACGTTATATAGTATTACCATATAACGTATAACGTTATATAGTATTACGTTATAACGTTATATAGTATCACCATATAACGTATAACGTTATATAGTATTACGTTATAACGTATAACGTTATTTAGTATTACCATATAACGTATAACGTTATGTAGTATTACGTTATAACATATAACGTTATATAGTATTACGTTATAACGTATAACGTTATATAGTATTACGTTATAACGTATAACGTTATATAGTATTACCATATAACGTATAACGTTATATAGTATTACGTTATAACGTATAACGTTATATAGTATTACGTTATAACGTATAACGTTATATAGTATTACGTTATAACGTATAACGTTATATAGTATTACGTTATGACGTATAACGTTATATAGTATTACCATATAACGTATAACGTTATATAGTATTACGTTATAACGTTATATAGTATCACCATATAACGTATAACGTTATATAGTATTACGTTATATCGTATAACGTTATATAGTATTACGTTATAACGTATTACGTTATATAGTATTACGTTATAACGTATAACGTTATATAGTATTACGTTATAACGTATAACGTTATATAGTATTACGTTATAACGTATAACATTATATAGTATTACATTATAACGTATAACATTATATAGTATTACGTTATAACGTATAACGTTATATAGTATCACCATGTAACGTATAACGTTATATAGTATCACCATGTAACGTATAACGTTATATAGTATCACCATGTAACGTATAACGTTATATAGTATTACCATATAACGTATAACGTTATATAGTATTACCATATAACGTATAACGTTATATAGTATTACGTTATAACGTATAACGTTATTTAGTATTACCATTTAACGTATAACGTTATGTAGTATTACGTTATAACGTATAACGTTATATAGTATTACGTTATAACGTATAACGTTATATAGTATTACGTTATAACGTATAACGTTATATAGTATTACCGTATAACGTATAACGTTATATAGTATTACGTTATAACGTATAACGTTATATAGTATTACGTTATAACGTATAACGTTATATAGTATTACGTTATAACGTATAACGTTATTTAGTATTACCATATAACGTATAACGTTATATAGTATTACGTTATAACGTATAACGTTATTTAGTATTACCATATAACGTATAACGTTATGTAGTATTACGCTATAACGTATAACGTTATATAGTATTACGTTATAACGTATAACGTTATATAGTATTACGTTATAACGTATAACGTTATATAGTATTACCATATAACGTATAACGTTATATAGTATTACGTTATAACGTATAACGTTATATAGTATTACGTTATAACGTATAATGTTATATAGTATTACGTTATAACGTATAACGTTATATAGTATTACGTTATAACGTATATCGTTATATAGTATTACCATATAACGTATAACGTTATACAGTATTACGTTATAACGTATAACGTTATATAGTATTACGTTATAACGTATAACGTTATATAGTATTACGTTATAACGTATAACGTTATATAGTATTACGTTATAACGTATAACGTTATATAGTATTACGTTATAACGTATAACGTTATATAGTATTACGTTATAACGTATAACGTTATATAGTATTACGTTATAACGTATAACGTTATATAGTATTACGTTATAACGTATAACGTTATATAGTATTACGTTATAACGTATAACGTTATATAGTATTACGTTATAACGTATAACGTTATATAGTATTACGTTATAACGTATAACGTTATATAGTATTACGTTATAACGTATAACGTTATATAGTATTACGTTATAACGTATAACGTTATATAGTATTACGTTATAACGTATAACGTTATATAGTATTACGTTATAACGTATAACGTTATATAGTATTGCGTTATGACGTATAACGTTATATAGTATTACCATATAACGTATAACGTTATATAGTATTACGTTATAACGTTATATAGTATCACCATATAACGTATAACGTTATATAGTATTACGTTATATCGTATAACGTTATATAGTATTACGTTATAACGTATTACGTTATATAGTATTACGTTATAACGTATAACGTTATATAGTATTACGTTATAACGTATAACGTTATATAGTATTACGTTATAACGTATAACGTTATTTAGTATTACCATATAACGTATAACGTTATGTAGTATTACGTTATAACGTATAACGTTATATAGTATTACGTTATAACGTATAACGTTATATAGTATTACCATATCACGTATAACGTTATATAGTATTACGTTATAACGTTATATAGTATCACCATATAACGTATAACGTTATATAGTATTACGTTATATCGTATAACGTTATATAGTATTACGTTATAACGTATTACGTTATATAGTATTACGTTATAACGTATAACGTTATATAGTATTACGTTATAACGTATAACATTATATAGTAATACGTTATAACGTATAACATTATATAGTATTACGTTATAACGTATAACGTTATATAGTATCACCATGTAACGTATAACGTTATATAGTATCACCATGTAACGTATAACGTTATATAGTATCACCATGTAACGTATAACGTTATATAGTATTACCATATAACGTATAACGTTATATAGTATTACCATATAACGTATAACGTTATATAGTATTACGTTATAACGTATAACGTTATTTAGTATTACCATTTAACGTATAACGTTATGTAGTATTACGTTATAACGTATAACGTTATATAGTATTACGTTATAACGTATAACGTTATATAGTATTACGTTATAACGTATAACGTTATATAGTATTACCGTATAACGTATAACGTTATATAGTATTACGTTATAACGTATAACGTTATATAGTATTACGTTATAACGTATAACGTTATATAGTATTACGTTATAACGTATAACGTTATTTAGTATTACCATATAACGTATAACGTTATATAGTATTACGTTATAACGTATAACGTTATTTAGTATTACCATATAACGTATAACGTTATGTAGTATTACGCTATAACGTATAACGTTATATAGTATTACGTTATAACGTATAACGTTATATAGTATTACGTTATAACGTATAACGTTATATAGTATTACCATATAACGTATAACGTTATATAGTATTACGTTATAACGTATAACGTTATATAGTATTACGTTATAACGTATAATGTTATATAGTATTACGTTATAACGTATAACGTTATATAGTATTACGTTATAACGTATAACATTATATAGTATTACGTTATAACGTATAACATTATATAGTATTACGTTATAACGTATAACGTTATATAGTATCACCATGTAACGTATAACGTTATATAGTATCACCATGTAACGTATAACGTTATATAGTATCACCATGTAACGTATAACGTTATATAGTATTACCATATAACGTATAACGTTATATAGTATTACCATATAACGTATAACGTTATATAGTATTACGTTATAACGTATAACGTTATTTAGTATTACGTTATAACGTATATCGTTATATAGTATTACCATATAACGTATAACGTTATACAGTATTACGTTATAACGTATAACGTTATATAGTATTACGTTATAACGTATAACGTTATATAGTATTACCGTATAACGTATAACGTTATATAGTATTACGTTATAACGTATAACGTTATATAGTATTACGTTATAACGTATAACGTTATATAGTATTACGTTATAACGTATAACGTTATTTAGTATTACCATATAACGTATAACGTTATATAGTATTACGTTATAACGTATAACGTTATTTAGTATTACCATATAACGTATAACGTTATGTAGTATTACGCTATAACGTATAACGTTATATAGTATTACGTTATAACGTATAACGTTATATAGTATTACGTTATAACGTATAACGTTATATAGTATTACCATATAACGTATAACGTTATATAGTATTACGTTATAACGTATAACGTTATATAGTATTACGTTATAACGTATAATGTTATATAGTATTACGTTATAACGTATAACGTTATATAGTATTACGTTATAACGTATATCGTTATATAGTATTACCATATAACGTATAACGTTATACAGTATTACGTTATAACGTATAACGTTATATAGTATTACGTTATAACGTATAACGTTATATAGTATTACGTTATAACGTATAACGTTATATAGTATTACGTTATAACGTATAACGTTATATAGTATTACGTTATAACGTATAACGTTATATAGTATTACGTTATAACGTATAACGTTATATAGTATTACGTTATAACGTATAACGTTATATAGTATTACGTTATAACGTATAACGTTATATAGTATTACGTTATAACGTATAACGTTATATAGTATTACGTTATAACGTATAACGTTATATAGTATTACGTTATAACGTATAACGTTATATAGTATTACGTTATAACGTATAACGTTATATAGTATTACGTTATAACGTATAACGTTATATAGTATTACGTTATAACGTATAACGTTATATAGTATTACGTTATAACGTATAACGTTATATAGTATTGCGTTATGACGTATAACGTTATATAGTATTACCATATAACGTATAACGTTATATAGTATTACGTTATAACGTTATATAGTATCACCATATAACGTATAACGTTATATAGTATTACGTTATATCGTATAACGTTATATAGTATTACGTTATAACGTATTACGTTATATAGTATTACGTTATAACGTATAACGTTATATAGTATTACGTTATAACGTATAACGTTATATAGTATTACGTTATAACGTATAACGTTATTTAGTATTACCATATAACGTATAACGTTATGTAGTATTACGTTATAACGTATAACGTTATATAGTATTACGTTATAACGTATAACGTTATATAGTATTACCATATCACGTATAACGTTATATAGTATTACGGTATAACGTATAACGTTATATACTATTACGTTATAACGTTATATAGTATCACCATGTAACGAATAACGTTATATAGTATTACGTTATAACGTATAACGTTATATAGTATTACGTTATAACGTATAACATTATATAGTAATACGTTATAACGTATAACATTATATAGTATTACGTTATAACGTATAACGTTATATAGTATCACCATGTAACGTATAACGTTATATAGTATCACCATGTAACGTATAACGTTATATAGTATCACCATGTAACGTATAACGTTATATAGTATTACCATATAACGTATAACGTTATATAGTATTACCATATAACGTATAACGTTATATAGTATTACGTTATAACGTATAACGTTATTTAGTATTACCATTTAACGTATAACGTTATGTAGTATTACGTTATAACGTATAACGTTATATAGTATTACGTTATAACGTATAACGTTATATAGTATTACGTTATAACGTATAACGTTATATAGTATTACCGTATAACGTATAACGTTATATAGTATTACGTTATAACGTATAACGTTATATAGTATTACGTTATAACGTATAACGTTATATAGTATTACGTTATAACGTATAACGTTATTTAGTATTACCATATAACGTATAACGTTATATAGTATTACGTTATAACGTATAACGTTATTTAGTATTACCATATAACGTATAACGTTATGTAGTATTACGCTATAACGTATAACGTTATATAGTATTACGTTATAACGTATAACGTTATATAGTATTACGTTATAACGTATAACGTTATATAGTATTACCATATAACGTATAACGTTATATAGTATTACGTTATAACGTATAACGTTATATAGTATTACGTTATAACGTATAATGTTATATAGTATTACGTTATAACGTATAACGTTATATAGTATTACGTTATAACGTATAACATTATATAGTATTACGTTATAACGTATAACATTATATAGTATTACGTTATAACGTATAACGTTATATAGTATCACCATGTAACGTATAACGTTATATAGTATCACCATGTAACGTATAACGTTATATAGTATCACCATGTAACGTATAACGTTATATAGTATTACCATATAACGTATAACGTTATATAGTATTACCATATAACGTATAACGTTATATAGTATTACGTTATAACGTATAACGTTATTTAGTATTACCATTTAACGTATAACGTTATGTAGTATTACGTTATAACGTATAACGTTATATAGTATTACGTTATAACGTATAACGTTATATAGTATTACGTTATAACGTATAACGTTATGTAGTATTACGTTATAACGTATAACGTTATATAGTATTGCGTTATGACGTATAACGTTATATAGTATTACCATATAACGTATAACGTTATATAGTATTACGTTATAACGTTATATAGTATCACCATATAACGTATAACGTTATATAGTATTACGTTATATCGTATAACGTTATATAGTATTACGTTATAACGTATTACGTTATATAGTATTACGTTATAACGTATAACGTTATATAGTATTACCATATAACGTATAACGTTATATAGTATTACGTTATAACGTATAACGTTATATAGTATTACGTTATAACGTATAACGTTATATAGTATTACGTTATAACGTATAACGTTATATAGTATTACGTTATAACGTATAACGTTATATAGTATTACGTTATAACGTATAACGTTATATAGTATTACGTTATAACGTATAACGTTATATAGTATTGCGTTATGACGTATAACGTTATATAGTATTACCATATAACGTATAACGTTATATAGTATTACGTTATAACGTTATATAGTATCACCATATAACGTATAACGTTATATAGTATTACGTTATAACGTATAACGTTATTTAGTATTACCATATAACGTATAACGTTATGTAGTATTACGTTATAACATATAACGTTATATAGTATTACGTTATAACGTATAACGTTATATAGTATTACGTTATAACGTATAACGTTATATAGTATTACCATATAACGTATAACGTTATATAGTATTACGTTATAACGTATAACGTTATATAGTATTACGTTATAACGTATAACGTTATATAGTATTACGTTATAACGTATAACGTTATATAGTATTACGTTATGACGTATAACGTTATATAGTATTACCATATAACGTATAACGTTATATAGTATTACGTTATAACGTTATATAGTATCACCATATAACGTATAACGTTATATAGTATTACGTTATATCGTATAACGTTATATAGTATTACGTTATAACGTATTACGTTATATAGTATTACGTTATAACGTATAACGTTATATAGTATTACGTTATAACGTATAACGTTATATAGTATTACGTTATAACGTATAACATTATATAGTATTACATTATAACGTATAACATTATATAGTATTACGTTATAACGTATAACGTTATATAGTATCACCATGTAACGTATAACGTTATATAGTATCACCATGTAACGTATAACGTTATATAGTATCACCATGTAACGTATAACGTTATATAGTATTACCATATAACGTATAACGTTATATAGTATTACCATATAACGTATAACGTTATATAGTATTACGTTATAACGTATAACGTTATTTAGTATTACCATTTAACGTATAACGTTATGTAGTATTACGTTATAACGTATAACGTTATATAGTATTACGTTATAACGTATAACGTTATATAGTATTACGTTATAACGTATAACGTTATATAGTATTACCGTATAACGTATAACGTTATATAGTATTACGTTATAACGTATAACGTTATATAGTATTACGTTATAACGTATAACGTTATATAGTATTACGTTATAACGTATAACGTTATTTAGTATTACCATATAACGTATAACGTTATATATTATTACGTTATAACGTATAACGTTATTTAGTATTACCATATAACGTATAACGTTATGTAGTATTACGCTATAACGTATAACGTTATATAGTATTACGTTATAACGTATAACGTTATATAGTATTACGTTATAACGTATAACGTTATATAGTATTACCATATAACGTATAACGTTATATAGTATTACGTTATAACGTATAACGTTATATAGTATTACGTTATAACGTATAATGTTATATAGTATTACGTTATAACGTATAACGTTATATAGTATTACGTTATAACGTATATCGTTATATAGTATTACCATATAACGTATAACGTTATACAGTATTACGTTATAACGTATAACGTTATATAGTATTACGTTATAACGTATAACGTTATATAGTATTACGTTATAACGTATAACGTTATATAGTATTACGTTATAACGTATAACGTTATATAGTATTACGTTATAACGTATAACGTTATATAGTATTACGTTATAACGTATAACGTTATATAGTATTACGTTATAACGTATAACGTTATATAGTATTACGTTATAACGTATAACGTTATATAGTATTACGTTATAACGTATAACGTTATATAGTATTACGTTATAACGTATAACGTTATATAGTATTACGTTATAACGTATAACGTTATATAGTATTACGTTATAACGTATAACGTTATATAGTATTACGTTATAACGTATAACGTTATATAGTATTACGTTATAACGTATAACGTTATATAGTATTACGTTATAACGTATAACGTTATATAGTATTGCGTTATGACGTATAACGTTATATAGTATTACCATATAACGTATAACGTTATATAGTATTACGTTATAACGTTATATAGTATCACCATATAACGTATAACGTTATATAGTATTACGTTATATCGTATAACGTTATATAGTATTACGTTATAACGTATTACGTTATATAGTATTACGTTATAACGTATAACGTTATATAGTATTACGTTATAACGTATAACGTTATATAGTATTACGTTATAACGTATAACGTTATTTAGTATTACCATATAACGTATAACGTTATGTAGTATTACGTTATAACGTATAACGTTATATAGTATTACGTTATAACGTATAACGTTATATAGTATTACCATATCACGTATAACGTTATATAGTATTACGGTATAACGTATAACGTTATATACTATTACGTTATAACGTTATATAGTATCACCATGTAACGAATAACGTTATATAGTATTACGTTATAACGTATAACGTTATATAGTATTACGTTATAACGTATAACATTATATAGTAATACGTTATAACGTATAACATTATATAGTATTACGTTATAACGTATAACGTTATATAGTATCACCATGTAACGTATAACGTTATATAGTATCACCATGTAACGTATAACGTTATATAGTATCACCATGTAACGTATAACGTTATATAGTATTACCATATAACGTATAACGTTATATAGTATTACCATATAACGTATAACGTTATATAGTATTACGTTATAACGTATAACGTTATTTAGTATTACCATTTAACGTATAACGTTATGTAGTATTACGTTATAACGTATAACGTTATATAGTATTACGTTATAACGTATAACGTTATATAGTATTACGTTATAACGTATAACGTTATATAGTATTACCGTATAACGTATAACGTTATATAGTATTACGTTATAACGTATAACGTTATATAGTATTACGTTATAACGTATAACGTTATATAGTATTACGTTATAACGTATAACGTTATTTAGTATTACCATATAACGTATAACGTTATATAGTATTACGTTATAACGTATAACGTTATTTAGTATTACCATATAACGTATAACGTTATGTAGTATTACGCTATAACGTATAACGTTATATAGTATTACGTTATAACGTATAACGTTATATAGTATTACGTTATAACGTATAACGTTATATAGTATTACCATATAACGTATAACGTTATATAGTATTACGTTATAACGTATAACGTTATATAGTATTACGTTATAACGTATAATGTTATATAGTATTACGTTATAACGTATAACGTTATATAGTATTACGTTATAACGTATAACATTATATAGTATTACGTTATAACGTATAACATTATATAGTATTACGTTATAACGTATAACGTTATATAGTATCACCATGTAACGTATAACGTTATATAGTATCACCATGTAACGTATAACGTTATATAGTATCACCATGTAACGTATAACGTTATATAGTATTACCATATAACGTATAACGTTATATAGTATTACCATATAACGTATAACGTTATATAGTATTACGTTATAACGTATAACGTTATTTAGTATTACCATTTAACGTATAACGTTATGTAGTATTACGTTATAACGTATAACGTTATATAGTATTACGTTATAACGTATAACGTTATATAGTATTACGTTATAACGTATAACGTTATGTAGTATTACGTTATAACGTATAACGTTATATAGTATTACGTTATAACGTATAACGTTATATAGTATTACGTTATAACGTATAACGTTATATAGTATTACCGTATAACGTATAACGTTATATAGTATTACGTTATAACGTATAACGTTATATAGTATTACGTTATAACGTATAACGTTATATAGTATTACGTTATAACGTATAACGTTATTTAGTATTACCATATAACGTATAACGTTATATAGTATTACGTTATAACGTATAACGTTATTTAGTATTACCATATAACGTATAACGTTATGTAGTATTACGCTATAACGTATAACGTTATATAGTATTACGTTATAACGTATAACGTTATATAGTATTACGTTATAACGTATAACGTTATATAGTATTACCATATAACGTATAACGTTATATAGTATTACGTTATAACGTATAACGTTATATAGTATTACGTTATAACGTATAATGTTATATAGTATTACGTTATAACGTATAACGTTATATAGTATTACGTTATAACGTATATCGTTATATAGTATTACCATATAACGTATAACGTTATATAGTATTACGTTATAACGTATAACGTTATATAGTATTACGTTATAACGTATAACGTTATATAGTATTACGTTATAACGTATAACGTTATATAGTATTACGTTATAACGTATAACGTTATATAGTATTACGTTATAACGTATAACGTTATATAGTATTACGTTATAACGTATAACGTTATATAGTATTACGTTATAACGTATAACGTTATATAGTATTACGTTATAACGTATAACGTTATATAGTATTACGTTATAACGTATAACGTTATATAGTATTACGTTATAACGTATAACGTTATATAGTATTACGTTATAACGTATAACGTTATATAGTATTACGTTATAACGTATAACGTTATATAGTATTACGTTATAACGTATAACGTTATATAGTATTACGTTATAACGTATAACGTTATATAGTATTACGTTATAACGTATAACGTTATATAGTATTACGTTATAACGTATAACGTTATATAGTATTGCGTTATGACGTATAACGTTATATAGTATTACCATATAACGTATAACGTTATATAGTATTACGTTATAACGTTATATAGTATCACCATATAACGTATAACGTTATATAGTATTACGTTATATCGTATAACGTTATATAGTATTACGTTATAACGTATTACGTTATATAGTATTACGTTATAACGTATAACGTTATATAGTATTACGTTATAACGTATAACGTTATATAGTATTACGTTATAACGTATAACGTTATTTAGTATTACCATATAACGTATAACGTTATGTAGTATTACGTTATAACGTATAACGTTATATAGTATTACGTTATAACGTATAACGTTATATAGTATTACCATATCACGTATAACGTTATATAGTATTACGGTATAACGTATAACGTTATATACTATTACGTTATAACGTTATATAGTATCACCATGTAACGAATAACGTTATATAGTATTACGTTATAACGTATAACGTTATATAGTATTACGTTATAACGTATAACGTTATTTAGTATTACCATATAACGTATAACGTTATGTAGTATTACGTTATAACGTATAACGTTATATAGTATTACGTTATAACGTATAACGTTATATAGTGTTACCATATCACGTATAACGTTATATAGTATTACGGTATAACGTATAACGTTATATACTATTACGTTATAACGTTATATAGTATCACCATGTAACGAATAACGTTATATAGTATTACGTTATAACGTATAACATATAACGTTATATAGTTGTACGTTATAACGTATAACGTTATATAGTATTACGTTATAACGTATAACGTTATATAGTATTACGTTATAACGTATAACGTTATTTAGTATTACCATATAACGTATAACGTTATGTAGTATTACGTTATAACATATAACGTTATATAGTATTACGTTATAACGTATAACGATATATAGCATTACGTTATAACGTATAACGTTATATAGTATTACCATATAACGTATAACGTTATATAGTATTACGTTATAACGTATAACGTTATATAGTATTACGTTATAACGTATAACGTTATATAGTATTACGTTATAACGTATAACGTTATATAGTATTACGTTATGACGTATAACGTTATATAGTATTACCATATAACGTATAACGTTATATAGTATTACGTTATAACGTTATATAGTATCACCATATAACGTATAACGTTATATAGTATTACGTTATATCGTATAACGTTATATAGTATTACGTTATAACGTATTACGTTATATAGTATTACGTTATAACGTATAACGTTATATAGTATTACGTTATAACGTATAACGTTATATAGTATTACGTTATAACGTATAACATTATATAGTATTACGTTATAACGTATAACATTATATAGTATTACGTTATAACGTATAACGTTATATAGTATTACGTTATAACGTATAACGTTATATAGTATTACGTTATAACGTATAACGTTATATAGTATTACGTTATAACGTATAACGTTATATAGTATTACGTTATAACGTATAACGTTATATAGTATTACGTTATAACGTATAACGTTATATAGTATTGCGTTATGACGTATAACGTTATATAGTATTACCATATAACGTATAACGTTATATAGTATTACGTTATAACGTTATATAGTATCACCATATAACGTATAACGTTATATAGTATTACGTTATAACGTATAACGTTATATAGTATTACGTTATAACGTATAACGTTATATAGTATTACGTTATAACGTATAACGTTATTTAGTATTACCATTTAACGTATAACGTTATGTAGTATTACGTTATAACGTATAACGTTATATAGTATTACGTTATAACGTATAACGTTATATAGTATTACGTTATAACGTATAACGTTATATAGTATTACCGTATAACGTATAACGTTATATAGTATTACGTTATAACGTATAACGTTATATAGTATTACGTTATAACGTATAACGTTATATAGTATTACGTTATAACGTATAACGTTATATAGTATTACGTTATAACGTATAACGTTATATAGTATTACGTTATAACGTATAACGTTATATAGTATTACGTTATAACGTATAACGTTATATAGTATTACGTTATAACGTATAACGTTATATAGTATTACGTTATAACGTATAACGTTATATAGTATTACGTTATAACGTATAACGTTATATAGTATTACGTTATAACGTATAACGTTATATAGTATTGCGTTATGACGTATAACGTTATATAGTATTACCATATAACGTATAACGTTATATAGTATTACGTTATAACGTTATATAGTATCACCATATAACGTATAACGTTATATAGTATTACGTTATATCGTATAACGTTATATAGTATTACGTTATAACGTATTACGTTATATAGTATTACGTTATAACGTATAACGTTATATAGTATTACGTTATAACGTATAACGTTATATAGTATTACGTTATAACGTATAACGTTATTTAGTATTACCATATAACGTATAACGTTATGTAGTATTACGTTATAACGTATAACGTTATATAGTATTACGTTATAACGTATAACGTTATATAGTATTACCATATCACGTATAACGTTATATAGTATTACGGTATAACGTATAACGTTATATAGTATTACGTTATAACGTATAACGTTATTTAGTATTACCATTTAACGTATAACGTTATGTAGTATTACGTTATAACGTATAACGTTATATAGTATTACGTTATAACGTATAACGTTATATAGTATTACGTTATAACGTATAACGTTATATAGTATTACCGTATAACGTATAACGTTATATAGTATTACGTTATAACGTATAACGTTATATAGTATTACGTTATAACGTATAACGTTATATAGTATTACGTTATAACGTATAACGTTATATAGTATTACGTTATAACGTATAACGTTATATAGTATTACGTTATAACGTATAACGTTATATAGTATTACCATATAACGTATAACGTTATGTAGTATTACGTTATAACGTATAACGTTATATAGTATTACGTTATAACGTATAACGTTATATAGTATTACGTTATAACGTATAACGTTATATAGTATTACGTTATAACGTATAACGTTATATAGTATTACGTTATAACGTATAACATTATATAGTATTACGTTATAACGTATAACATTATATAGTATTACGTTATAACGTATAACGTTATATAGTATCACCATGTAACGTATAACGTTATATAGTATCACCATGTAACGTATAACGTTATATAGTATCACCATGTAACGTATAACGTTATATAGTATTACCATATAACGTATAACGTTATATAGTATTACCATATAACGTATAACGTTATATAGTATTACGTTATAACGTATAACGTTATTTAGTATTACCATTTAACGTATAACGTTATGTAGTATTACGTTATAACGTATAACGTTATATAGTATTACGTTATAACGTATAACGTTATATAGTATTACGTTATAACGTATAACGTTATATAGTATTACCGTATAACGTATAACGTTATATAGTATTACGTTATAACGTATAACGTTATATAGTATTACGTTATAACGTATAACGTTATATAGTATTACGTTATAACGTATAACGTTATATAGTATTACGTTATAACGTATAACGTTATATAGTATTACGTTATAACGTATAACGTTATATAGTATTACGTTATAACGTATAACGTTATATAGTATTACGTTATAACGTATAACGTTATATAGTATTACGTTATAACGTATAACGTTATATAGTATTACGTTATAACGTATAACGTTATATAGTATTACGTTATAACGTATAACGTTATATAGTATTGCGTTATGACGTATAACGTTATATAGTATTACCATATAACGTATAACGTTATATAGTATTACGTTATAACGTTATATAGTATCACCATATAACGTATAACGTTATATAGTATTACGTTATATCGTATAACGTTATATAGTATTACGTTATAACGTATTACGTTATATAGTATTACGTTATAACGTATAACGTTATATAGTATTACGTTATAACGTATAACGTTATATAGTATTACGTTATAACGTATAACGTTATTTAGTATTACCATATAACGTATAACGTTATGTAGTATTACGTTATAACGTATAACGTTATATAGTATTACGTTATAACGTATAACGTTATATAGTATTACCATATCACGTATAACGTTATATAGTATTACGGTATAACGTATAACGTTATATACTATTACGTTATAACGTTATATAGTATCACCATGTAACGAATAACGTTATATAGTATTACGTTATAACGTATAACGTTATATAGTATTACGTTATAACGTATAACGTTATTTAGTATTACCATATAACGTATAACGTTATGTAGTATTACGTTATAACGTATAACGTTATATAGTATTACGTTATAACGTATAACGTTATATAGTGTTACCATATCACGTATAACGTTATATAGTATTACGGTATAACGTATAACGTTATATACTATTACGTTATAACGTTATATAGTATCACCATGTAACGAATAACGTTATATAGTATTACGTTATAACGTATAACATATAACGTTATATAGTTTTACGTTATAACGTATAACGTTATATAGTATTACGTTATAACGTATAACGTTATATAGTATTACGTTATAACGTATAACGTTATTTAGTATTACCATATAACGTATAACGTTATGTAGTATTACGTTATAACATATAACGTTATATAGTATTACGTTATAACGTATAACGTTATATAGCATTACGTTATAACGTATAACGTTATATAGTATTACCATATAACGTATAACGTTATATAGTATTACGTTATAACGTATAACGTTATATAGTATTACGTTATAACGTATAACGTTATATAGTATTACGTTATAACGTATAACGTTATATAGTATTACGTTATGACGTATAACGTTATATAGTATTACCATATAACGTATAACGTTATATAGTATTACGTTATAACGTTATATAGTATCACCATATAACGTATAACGTTATATAGTATTACGTTATATCGTATAACGTTATATAGTATTACGTTATAACGTATTACGTTATATAGTATTACGTTATAACGTATAACGTTATATAGTATTACGTTATAACGTATAACGTTATATAGTATTACGTTATAACGTATAACATTATATAGTATTACGTTATAACGTATAACATTATATAGTATTACGTTATAACGTATAACGTTATATAGTATTACGTTATAACGTATAACGTTATATAGTATTACGTTATAACGTATAACGTTATATAGTATTGCGTTATGACGTATAACGTTATATAGTATTACCATATAACGTATAACGTTATATAGTATTACGTTATAACGTTATATAGTATCACCATATAACGTATAACGTTATATAGTATTACGTTATATCGTATAACGTTATATAGTATTACCATATAACGTATAACGTTATATAGTATTACGTTATAACGTTATATAGTATCACCATATAACGTATAACGTTATATAGTATTACGTTATAACGTATAACGTTATATAGTATTACGTTATAACGTATAACATTATATAGTATTACGTTATAACGTATAACATTATATAGTATTACGTTATAACGTATAACGTTATATAGTATCACCATGTAACGTATAACGTTATATAGTATCACCATGTAACGTATAACGTTATATAGTATTACCATATAACGTATAACGTTATATAGTATTACGTTATAACGTATAACGTTATATAGTATTACGTTATAACGTATAACGTTATTTAGTATTACCATATAACGTATAACGTTATATAGTATTACGTTATAACGTATAACGTTATTTCGTATTACCATATAACGTATAACGTTATGTAGTATTACGCTATAACGTATAACGTTATATAGTATTACGTTATAACGTATAACGTTATATAGTATTACGTTATAACGTATAACGTTATATAGTATTACCATATAACGTATAACGTTATATAGTATTACGTTATAACGTATAACGTTATATAGTATTACCATATAACGTATAACGTTATGTAGTATTACGTTATAACGTATAACGTTATATAGTATTACGTTATAACTTATAACGTTATATAGTATTACGTTATAACGTATAACGTTATATAGTATTACGTTATAACGTATAACGTTATATAGTATTACGTTATAACGTATAACGTTATATAGTATTACGTTATAACGTATAACGTTATATCGTATTACGTTATAACGTATAACGTTATATAGTATTACGTTATAACGTTATATAGTATCACCATATAACGTATAACGTTATATAGTATTACGTTATATCGTATAACGTTATATAGTATTACGTTATAACGTATTACGTTATATAGTATTACGTTATAACGTATAACGTTATATAGTATTACGTTATAACGTATAACGTTATATAGTATTACGTTATAACGTATAACATTATATAGTATTACGTTATAACGTATAACATTATACAGTATTACGTTATAACGTATAACGTTATATAGTATCACCATGTAACGTATAACGTTATATAGTATCACCATGTAACGTATAACGTTATATAGTATCACCATGTAACGTATAACGTTATATAGTATTACCATATAACGTATAACGTTATATAGTATTACCATCTAACGTATAACGTTATATAGTATTACGTTATAACGTATAACGTTATATAGTATTACGTTATAACGTATAACGTTATTTAGTATTACCATATAACGTATAACGTTATGTAGTATTACGTTATAACGTATAACGTTATATAGTATTACCATATCACGTATAACGTTATATAGTATTACGGTATAACGTATAACGTTATATACTATTACGTTATAACGTTATATAGTATCACCATGTAACGAATAACGTTATATAGTATTACGTTATAACGTATAACGTTATATAGTATTACGTTATACCGTATAACGTTATTTAGTATTACCATATAACGTATAACGTTATGTAGTATTACGTTATTACGTATAACGTTATATAGTATTACGTTATAACGTATAACGTTATATAGTATTACCATATCACGTATAACGTTATATAGTATTACGGTATAACGTATAACGTTATATACTATTACGTTAAAACGTTATATAGTATCACCATGTAACGAATAACGTTATATTGTATTACGTTATAACGTATAACGTTATATAGTATTACCATCTAACGTATAACGTTATATAGTATTACGTTATAACGTATAACGTTATATAGTATTACGTTATAACGTATAACGTTATTTAGTATTACCATATAACGTATAACGTTATGTAGTATTACGTTATAACGTATAACGTTATATAGTATTACCATATCACGTATAACGTTATATAGTATTACGGTATAACGTATAACGTTATATACTATTACGTTATAACGTTATATAGTATCACCATGTAACGAATAACGTTATATAGTATTACGTTATAACGTATAACGTTATATAGTATTACCATATAACGTATAACGTTATGTAGTATTACGTTATAACGTATAACGTTATATAGTATTACGTTATAACGTATAACGTTATATAGTATTACGTTATAACGTATAACGTTATATAGTATTACGTTATAACGTATAACGTTATATAGTATTACGTTATAACGTATAACGTTATATAGTATTACGTTATAACGTATAACGTTATATCGTATTACGTTATAACGTATAACGTTATATAGTATTACGTTATAACGTATAACGTTATATAGTATTACGTTATAACGTATAACGTTATATAGTATTACGTTATAACGTATAACGTTATATAGTATTACGTTATAACGTATAACGTTATATAGTATTGCGTTATGACGTATAACGTTATATAGTATTACCATATAACGTATAACGTTATATAGTATTACGTTATAACGTTATATAGTATCACCATATAACGTATAACGTTATATAGTATTACGTTATATCGTATAACGTTATATAGTATTACGTTATAACGTATTACGTTATATAGTATTACGTTATAACGTATAACGTTATATAGTATTACGTTATAACGTATAACGTTATATAGTATTACGTTATAACGTATAACATTATATAGTATTACGTTATAACGTATAACATTATATAGTATTACGTTATAACGTATAACGTTATATAGTATCACCATGTAACGTATAACGTTATATAGTATCACCATGTAACGTATAACGTTATATAGTATCACCATGTAACGTATAACGTTATATAGTATTACCATATAACGTATAACGTTATATAGTATTACCATCTAACGTATAACGTTATATAGTATTACGTTATAACGTATAACGTTATATAGTATTACGTTATAACGTATAACGTTATTTAGTATTACCATATAACGTATAACGTTATGTAGTATTACGTTATAACGTATAACGTTATATAGTATTACCATATCACGTATAACGTTATATAGTATTACGGTATAACGTATAACGTTATATACTATTACGTTATAACGTTATATAGTATCACCATGTAACGAATAACGTTATATAGTATTACGTTATAACGTATAACGTTATATAGTATTACGTTATACCGTATAACGTTATTTAGTATTACCATATAACGTATAACGTTATGTAGTATTACGTTATAACGTATAACGTTATATAGTATTACGTTATAACGTATAACGTTATATAGTATTACCATATCACGTATAACGTTATATAGTATTACAGTATAACGTATAACGTTATATACTATTACGTTAAAACGTTATATAGTATCACCATGTAACGAATAACGTTATATTGTATTACGTTATAACGTATAA
The DNA here is from genome assembly GCF_040668555.2 of Bombus flavifrons. NCBI lineage: Eukaryota > Metazoa > Arthropoda > Insecta > Hymenoptera > Apidae > Bombus > Bombus flavifrons. The sequence goes on from NW_027184973.1 coordinate 44,892, forward strand.
CGTTATATAGTATTACGTTATAACGTATAACGTTATATAGTATTACCATATAACGTATAACGTTATATAGTATTACGTTATAACGTATAACGTTATATAGTATTACGTTATAACGTATAACGTTATATAGTATTACGTTATAACGTATAACGTTATATAGTATTACGTTATGACGTATAACGTTATATAGTATTACCATATAACGTATAACGTTATATAGTATTACGTTATAACGTTATATAGTATCACCATATAACGTATAACGTTATATAGTATTACGTTATATCGTATAACGTTATATAGTATTACGTTATAACGTATTACGTTATATAGTATTACGTTATAACGTATAACGTTATATAGTATTACGTTATAACGTATAACGTTATATAGTATTACGTTATAACGTATAACATTATATAGTATTACGTTATAACGTATAACATTATATAGTATTACGTTATAACGTATAACGTTATATAGTATCACCATGTAACGTATAACGTTATATAGTATCACCATGTAACGTATAACGTTATATAGTATCACCATGTAACGTATAACGTTATATAGTATTACCGTATAACGTATAACGTTATATAGTATTACCATATAACGTATAACGTTATATAGTATTACGTTATAACGTATAACGTTATTTAGTATTACCATATAACGTATAACGTTATGTAGTATTACGTTATAACGTATAACGTTATATAGTATTACGTTATAACGTATAACGTTATATAGTATTACGTTATAACGTATAACGTTATATAGTATTACCGTATAACGTATAACGTTATATAGTATTACGTTATAACGTATAACGTTATATAGTATTACGTTATAACGTATAACGTTATATAGTATTACGTTATAACGTATAACGTTATTTAGTATTACCATATGACGTATAACGTTATATAGTATTACGTTATAACGTATAACGTTATTTAGTATTACCATATAACGTATATCGTTATGTAGTATTACGCTATAACGTATAACGTTATATAGTATTACCATCTAACGTATAACGTTATATAGTATTACGTTATAACGTATAACGTTATATAGTATTACGTTATAACGTATAACGTTATATAGTATTATGTTATAACGTATAACGTTATGTAGTATTACGCTATAACGTATAACGTTATATAGTATTACCATCTAACGTATAACGTTATATAGTATTACGTTATAACGTATAACGTTATATAGTATTACGTTATAACGTATAACGTTATTTAGTATTACCATATGACGTATAACGTTATATAGTATTACGTTATAACGTATAACGTTATTTAGTATTACCATATAACGTATATCGTTATGTAGTATTACGCTATAACGTATAACGTTATATAGTATTACCATCTAACGTATAACGTTATATAGTATTACGTTATAACGTATAACGTTATATAGTATTACGTTATAACGTATAACGTTATATAGTATTATGTTATAACGTATAACGTTATTTAGTATTACCATATAACGTATAACGTTATGTAGTATTACGTTATAACGTATAACGTTATATAGTATTACGTTATAACGTATAACGTTATATAGCATTACGTTATAACGTATAACGTTATATAGTATTACGTTATGACGTATAACGTTATATAGTATTACGTTATAACGTATGACGTTATATAGTATTAGGTTATAACGTATAACGTTATTTAGTATTACCATATAACGTATAACGTTATATAGTATTACGTTATAACGTATAACGTTATTTAGTATTACCATATAACGTATAACGTTATGTAGTATTACGCTATAACGTATAACGTTATATAGTATTACGTTATAACGTATAACGTTATATAGTATTACGTTATAACGTATAACGTTATATAGTATTACCATATAACGTATAACGTTATATAGTATTACGTTATAACGTATAACGTTATATAGTATTACGTTATAACGTATAACGTTATATAGTATTACCATATAACGTATAACGTTTTATAGTATTACGTTATAACGTATAACGTTATATAGTATTACGTTATAACGTATAACGTTATATAGTATTACGTTATAACGTATAACGTTATATAGTATTACCATATAACGTATAACGTTATATAGTATTACGTTATGACGTATAACGTTATATAGTATTACCATATAACGTATAACGTTATATAGTATTACGTTATAACGTTATATAGTATCACCATATAACGTATAACGTTATATAGTATTACGTTATATCGTATAACGTTATATAGTATTACGTTATAACGTATTACGTTATATAGTATTACGTTATAACGTATAACGTTATATAGTATTACGTTATAACGTATAACGTTATATAGTATTACGTTATAACGTATAACATTATATAGTATTACGTTATAACGTATAACATTATATAGTATTACGTTATAACGTATAACGTTATATAGTATCACCATGTAACGTATAACGTTATATAGTATCACCATGTAACGTATAACGTTATATAGTATCACCATGTAACGTATAACGTTATATAGTATTACCATATAACGTATAACGTTATATAGTATTACCATATAACGTATAACGTTATGTAGTATTACGCTATAACGTATAACGTTATATAGTATTACGTTATAACGTATAACGTTATATAGTATTACGTTATAACGTATAACGTTATATAGTATTACCATATAACGTATAACGTTATATAGTATTACGTTATAACGTATAACGTTATATAGTATTACGTTATAACGTATAACGTTATATAGTATTACCATATAACGTATAACGTTATATAGTATTACGTTATAACGTATAACGTTATATAGTATTACGTTATAACGTATAACGTTATATAGTATTACGTTATAACGTATAACGTTATATAGTATTACCATATAACGTATAACGTTATATAGTATTACGTTATGACGTATAACGTTATATAGTATTACCATATAACGTATAACGTTATATAGTATTACGTTATAACGTATAACATTATATAGTATTACGTTATAACGTATAACATTATATAGTATTACGTTATAACGTATAACGTTATATAGTATCACCATGTAACGTATAACGTTATATAGTATCACCATGTAACGTATAACGTTATATAGTATCACCATGTAACGTATAACGTTATATAGTATTACCATATAACGTATAACGTTATATAGTATTACCATATAACGTATAACGTTATATAGTATTACGTTATAACGTATAACGTTATATAGTATTACGTTATAACGTATAACGTTATATAGTATTACCATATAACGTATAACGTTATATAGTATTACGTTATAACGTATAACGTTATATAGTATTACGTTATAACGTATAACGTTATATAGTATTACCATATAACGTATAACGTTATATAGTATTACGTTATAACGTATAACGTTATATAGTATTACGTTATAACGTATAACGTTATATAGTATTACGTTATAACGTATAACGTTATATAGTATTACCATATAACGTATAACGTTATATAGTATTACGTTATGACGTATAACGTTATATAGTATTACCATATAACGTATAACGTTATATAGTATTACGTTATAACGTTATATAGTATCACCATATAACGTATAACGTTATATAGTATTACGTTATATCGTATAACGTTATATAGTATTACGTTATAACGTATTACGTTATATAGTATTACGTTATAACGTATAACGTTATATAGTATTACGTTATAACGTATAACGTTATATAGTATTACGTTATAACGTATAACATTATATAGTATTACGTTATAACGTATAACATTATATAGTATTACGTTATAACGTATAACGTTATATAGTATCACCATGTAACGTATAACGTTATATAGTATCACCATGTAACGTATAACGTTATATAGTATCACCATGTAACGTATAACGTTATATAGTATTACCATATAACGTATAACGTTATATAGTATTACCATATAACGTATAACGTTATATAGTATTACGTTATAACGTATAACGTTATTTAGTATTACCATATAACGTATAACGTTATGTAGTATTACGTTATAACGTATAACGTTATATAGTATTACCATATAACGTATAACGTTATATAGTATTACGTTATAACGTATAACGTTATTTAGTATTACCATATAACGTATAACGTTATGTAGTATTACGTTATAACGTATAACGTTATATAGTATTACGTTATAACGTATAACGTTATATAGTATTACGTTATAACGTATAACGTTATATAGTATTACCATATAACGTATAACGTTATATAGTATTACGTTATAACGTATAACGTTATATAGTATTACGTTATAACGTATGACGTTATATAGTATTACGTTATAACGTATAACGTTATTTAGTATTACCATATAACGTATAACGTTATATAGTATTACGTTATAACGTATAACGTTATTTAGTATTACCATATAACGTATAACGTTATGTAGTATTACGCTATAACGTATAACGTTATATAGTATTACGTTATAACGTATAACGTTATATAGTATTACGTTATAACGTATAACGTTATATAGTATTACGTTATAACGTATAACGTTATATAGTATTACCATATAACGTATAACGTTATATAGTATTACGTTATAACGTATAACGTTATATAGTATTACGTTATAACGTATAACGTTATATAGTATTACGTTATAACGTATAAAGTTATATAGTATTACGTTATAACGTATAACGTTATATAGTATTACGTTATAACGTATAACGTTATATAGTATTACGTTATAACGTATAACGTTATATAGTATTACGTTATAACGTATAACGTTATTTAGTATTACCACATAACGTATAACGTTATGTAGTATTACGTTATAACGTATAACGTTATACAGTATTACGTTATAACGTATAACGTTATATAGTATTACGTTATAACGTATAACGTTATATAGTATTACGTTATGACGTATAACGTTATATAGTATTACCATATAACGTATAACGTTATATAGTATTACGTTATAACGTTATATAGTATCACCATATAACGTATAACGTAATATAGTATTACGTTATATCGTATAACGTTATATAGTATTACGTTATAACGTATTACGTTATATAGTATTACGTTATAACGTATAACGTTATATAGTATTACGTTATAACGTATAACATTATATAGTATTACGTTATAACGTATAACGTTATATAGTATTACGGTATAACGTATAACGTTATATACTATTACGTTATAACGTTATATAGTATCACCATGTAACGAATAACGTTATATAGTATTACGTTATAACGTATAACGTTATATAGTATTACGTTATAACGTATAACATTATATAGTATTACGTTATAACGTATAACATTATATAGTATTACGTTATAACGTATAACGTTATATAGTATCACCATGTAACGTATAACGTTATATAGTATCACCATGTAACGAATAACGTTATATAGTATCACCATGTAACGTATAACGTTATATAGTATTACCGTATAACGTATAACGTTATATAGTATTACCATATAACGTATAACGTTATATAGTATTACGCTATAACGTATAACGTTATTTAGTATTACCATATAACGTATAACGTTATGTAGTATTACGTTATAACGTATAACGTTATATAGTATTACGTTATAACGTATAACGTTATATAGTATTACGTTATAACGTATAACGTTATATAGTATTACCGTATAACGTATAACGTTATATAGTATTACGTTATAACGTATAACGTTATATAGTATTACGTTATAACGTATAACGTTATATAGTATTACGTTATAACGTATAACGTTATTTAGTATTACCATATAACGTATAACGTTATATAGTATTACGTTATAACGTATAACGTTATTTAGTATTACCATATAACGTATATCGTTATGTAGTATTACGCTATAACGTATAACGTTATATAGTATTACCATCTAACGTATAACGTTATATAGTATTACGTTATAACGTATAACGTTATATAGTATTACGTTATAACGTATAACGTTATATAGTATTATGTTATAACGTATAACGTTATTTAGTATTACCATATAACGTATAACGTTATGTAGTATTACGTTATAACGTATAACGTTATATAGTATTACGTTATAACGTATAACGTTATATAGTATTACCATATCACGTATAACGTTATATAGTATTACGGTATAACGTATAACGTTATATACTATTACGTTATAACGTTATATAGTATCACCATGTAACGAATAACGTTATATAGTATTACGTTATAACGTATAACGTTATATAGTATTACGTTATAACGTATAACGTTATTTAGTATTACCATATAACGTATAACGTTATGTAGTATTACGTTATAACGTATAACGTTATATAGTATTACGTTATAACGTATAACGTTATATAGTATTACCATATCACGTATAACGTTATATAGTATTACGGTATAACGTATAACGTTATATACTATTACGTTATAACGTTATATAGTATCACCATGTAACGAATAACGTTATATAGTATTACGTTATAACGTATAACGTTATATAGTATTACGTTATAACGTATAACGTTATATAGTATTACCATATAACGTATAACGTTATATAGTATTACGTTATAACGTATAACGTTATATAGTATTACGTTATAACGTATAACGTTATATAGCATTACGTTATAACGTATAACGTTATATAGTATTACGTTATGACGTATAACGTTATATAGTATTACCATATAACGTATAACGTTACATAGTATTACGTTATAACGTTATATAGTATCACCATATAACGTATAACGTTATATAGTATTACGTTATATCGTATAACGTTATATAGTATTACGTTATAACGTATTACGTTATATAGTATTACGTTATAACGTATAACGTTATATAGTATTACGTTATAACGTATAACGTTATATAGTATTACGTTATAACGTATAACATTATATAGTATTACGTTATAACGTATAACATTATATAGTATTACGTTATAACGTATAACGTTATATAGTATCACCATGTAAC
>NW_027184974.1:0-51624 GCF_040668555.2 Bombus flavifrons
TCGATGATTTCGTCGATTTTGACGAAAACTAACCGTCGTTTCCTTCCCGTTTGAGATATTTCGACGTTTAAACGCTCATTCCACTCCTTTTTACGTGCAGAATGCAATGCACAACCGTTTAGCCGTCGAAACAAGCGAAACAGCTCGCAAATCTCGACGATTTCGTCGATTTTGACGGAAACTAACCGTCGTTTCCTTCCCGTTTGGGATATTTCGATGTTTAAGAGCTCGTTTTACACCATTTAACGTGCAGAATGTAATACAAGCCAGTTTCAGCGTCGAAACAAGCGGAACAGCTCGCAAATCTCGATGATTTCGTCGATTTTGAGGAAAACTAACCGTCGCTTCCTTCCCGTTTGAAATATTTCGACGTTTAAGAGCTCGTTTTACTCCATTTAACGTGCACAATGTAATACACGCCAGTTTCATCCTCGAAACAAGCGGAACAGCTCGCTAAACTCGATGATTTAGTCGATTTTGACGAAAACTAATCGTCGTTACCTTCCCGTTTGAGATATTTCGACGTTTAAGAGCTCGTTTTACTCCATTTAACGTGCAGAATGTAACACACGCCAGTTTCATCCTCGAAACAAGCGGAACAGCTCGGAAATCTCGATGATTTCGTCGATTTTGACGAAAACAAACCGTCGTTTCCTTCCCGTTTGAGATATTTCGACGTTTAAGAGCTCGTTTTACTCCATTTAACGTGCAGAATGTAATAAACAGCCGTTTAACCGTCGAAACAAGCGGAACAGCTCGCAAATCTCGATGATTTCATCGATTTTGATGAAAACTGACCGTCATTTCCTTTCCATTTGAGATATTTCGACGTTTAAACGCTCATTCCACTCCTTTTTACGTGCAGAATGCAATGCACAACCGTTTAGCCGTCGAAACAAGCGAAACAGCTCGCAAATCTCGATGATTTCGTCGATTTTGATGAAAACTGACCGTCGTTTCCTTCCCGTTTGAGATATTTCGACGTTTAAACGCTCATTTCACTCCTTTTTACGTGCAGAATGTAATAAACAACCGTTTAACCGTCGAAACAAGCGGAACAGCTCGCAAATCTCGACGATTTCGTCGATTTTGACGGAAACTAACCGTCGTTTCCTTCCCGTTTGGGATATTTCGATGTTTAAGAGCTCGTTTTACTCCATTTAACGTGCAGAATGTAATACACGCCAGTTTCATCCTCGAAACAAGCGTAACAGCTCGCCAATCTCGATGATTTCGTCGATTTTGACGAAAACTAACCGTCGTTTCCTTCCCGTTTGAGATATTTCGACGTTTAAACGCTCATTCCACTCCTTTTTACGTGCAGAATGCAATGCACAACCGTTTAGCCGTCGAAACAAGCGAAACAGCTCGCAAATCTCGATGATTTCGTCGATTTTGATGAAAACTGACCGTCATTTCCTTCCCGTTTGAGATATTTCGACGTTTAAGAGCTCGTTTTACTCCATTTAACGTGCAGAATGTAATACAAGCCAGCTTCAGCGTCGAAACAAGCGTAACAGCTCGCCAATCTCGATGATTTCGTCGATTTTGACGAAAACTAACCGTCGTTTCCTTCCCGTTTGAGATATTTCGACGTTTAAGAGCTCGTTTTACTCCATTCAACGTGCAGAATGTAATACACGCCAGTTTCAGCGCCGAAACAAGCGGAACAGCTCGCAAATCTCGATGATTTCGTCGATTTTGACCAAAACTGACCGTCATTTCCTTGCCGTTTGAGATATTTCGACGTTTGAGCGCTCTTTTTACTCCATTTAACGTGCAAAATGCAATGCATGCCAGTTTCAGCTTCGAAACAAGCGGAGCAGCTCGCAAATCTCGATGATTTCGTCGATTTTGACCAAAACTGACCGTCATTTCCTTCCCATTTGAGATATTTCGACGTTTAAGCGATCTTTATACTCCTTTTTACGTGCAGAATGTAATAAACAACCGTTTAACTGTAGAAACAAGCGGAACAGCTCGCAAATCTCGAAGATTTCGTCGATTTTGATGAAAACTGACCGTCATTTCCTTCCCGTTTCAGATATTTCGACGTTTAAACGCTCATTTCACTCCTCTTTACGTGCAGAATGCGATGCACAACCGTTTAACCGTCGAAACAAGCGGAACAGTTCGCAAATCTCGATGATTTCGTCGATTTTGACCAAAACTAACAGTCATTTCCTTCCCGTTTGAGATATTTCGACGTTTAAGCGCTCTTTTTACTCCATTTAACGTGCAGAATGTAATACACGCCAGTTTCAGCTTCGAAACAAGCGGAACAGCTCGCAAATCTCGATGATTTCGTCGATTTTGACCAAAACTGACCGTCATTTCCTTCCCGTTTGAGATATTTCAACGTTTAAGCGATCTTTTTACTCCATTTAACGTGCAGAATGTAATGCATGCCAGTTTCAACGTCTAAACAAGCGGAACAGCTCGCAAATCTCGATGATTTCGTCGATTTTGACCAAAACTGACCGTCATTTCCCTGCCGTTTGAGATATTTCGACGTTTGAGCGCTCTTTTTACTCCATTTAACGTGCAAAATGCAATGCATGCCAGTTTCAGCTTCGAAACAAGCGGAACAGCTCGCAAATCTCGATGATTTCGTCGATTTTGACCAAAACTGACCGTCATTTCCTTCCCGTTTGAGATATTTCAACGTTTAAGCGATCTTTTTACTCCATTTAAAGTGCAGAATGTAATGCATGCCAGTTTCAACGTCTAAACAAGCGGAACAGCTCGGAAATCTCGATGATTTCGTCGATTTTGACGAAAACAAACTGTCAATTCCTTCCCGTTTCAGATATTTCGACGTTTAAGCGCTCTTTTTTCTCCATTTAAAGTGCAGAATGTAATACACGCCCGTTTCAGCTTCGAAACAAGCGGAACAGCTCGCAAATCTCGATGATTTCGTCGATTTTGACCAAAACTGACCGTCATTTCCTTCCCGTTTGAGATATTTCGACGTTTAAGCGCTCTTTTTATTCCATTTAACGTGCAGAATGTAATACACGCCAGTTTCAGCTTCGAAACAAGCGTAACAGCTCGCCAATCTCGATGATTTCGTCGATTTTGACGAAAACTAACCGTCGTTTCCTTCCCGTTTGAGATATTTCGACGTTTAAACGCTCATTCCACTCCTTTTTACGTGCAGAATGCAATGCACAACCGTTTAGCCGTCGAAACAAGCGAAACAGCTCGCAAATCTCGATGATTTCGTCGATTTTGATGAAAACTGACCGTCATTTCCTTCCCGTTTGAGATATTTCGACGTTTAAGAGCTCGTTTTACTCCATTTAACGTGCAGAATGTAATACAAGCCAGCTTCAGCGTCGAAACAAGCGTAACAGCTCGCCAATCTCGATGATTTCGTCGATTTTGACGAAAACTAACCGTCGTTTCCTTCCCGTTTGAGATATTTCGACGTTTAAGAGCTCGTTTTACTCCATTCAACGTGCAGAATGTAATACACGCCAGTTTCAGCGCCGAAACAAGCGGAACAGCTCGCAAATCTCGATGATTTCGTCGATTTTGACCAAAACTGACCGTCATTTCCTTGCCGTTTGAGATATTTCGACGTTTGAGCGCTCTTTTTACTCCATTTAACGTGCAAAATGCAATGCATGCCAGTTTCAGCTTCGAAACAAGCGGAGCAGCTCGCAAATCTCGATGATTTCGTCGATTTTGACCAAAACTGACCGTCATTTCCTTCCCATTTGAGATATTTCGACGTTTAAGCGATCTTTATACTCCTTTTTACGTGCAGAATGTAATAAACAACCGTTTAACTGTAGAAACAAGCGGAACAGCTCGCAAATCTCGAAGATTTCGTCGATTTTGATGAAAACTGACCGTCATTTCCTTCCCGTTTCAGATATTTCGACGTTTAAACGCTCATTTCACTCCTCTTTACGTGCAGAATGCGATGCACAACCGTTTAACCGTCGAAACAAGCGGAACAGTTCGCAAATCTCGATGATTTCGTCGATTTTGACCAAAACTAACAGTCATTTCCTTCCCGTTTGAGATATTTCGACGTTTAAGCGCTCTTTTTACTCCATTTAACGTGCAGAATGTAATACACGCCAGTTTCAGCTTCGAAACAAGCGGAACAGCTCGCAAATCTCGATGATTTCGTCGATTTTGACCAAAACTGACCGTCATTTCCTTCCCGTTTGAGATATTTCAACGTTTAAGCGATCTTTTTACTCCATTTAACGTGCAGAATGTAATGCATGCCAGTTTCAACGTCTAAACAAGCGGAACAGCTCGCAAATCTCGATGATTTCGTCGATTTTGACCAAAACTGACCGTCATTTCCCTGCCGTTTGAGATATTTCGACGTTTGAGCGCTCTTTTTACTCCATTTAACGTGCAAAATGCAATGCATGCCAGTTTCAGCTTCGAAACAAGCGGAACAGCTCGCAAATCTCGATGATTTCGTCGATTTTGACCAAAACTGACCGTCATTTCCTTCCCGTTTGAGATATTTCAACGTTTAAGCGATCTTTTTACTCCATTTAAAGTGCAGAATGTAATGCATGCCAGTTTCAACGTCTAAACAAGCGGAACAGCTCGGAAATCTCGATGATTTCGTCGATTTTGACGAAAACAAACTGTCAATTCCTTCCCGTTTCAGATATTTCGACGTTTAAGCGCTCTTTTTTCTCCATTTAAAGTGCAGAATGTAATACACGCCCGTTTCAGCTTCGAAACAAGCGGAACAGCTCGCAAATCTCGATGATTTCGTCGATTTTGACCAAAACTGACCGTCATTTCCTTCCCGTTTGAGATATTTCGACGTTTAAGCGCTCTTTTTATTCCATTTAACGTGCAGAATGTAATACACGCCAGTTTCAGCTTCGAAACAAGCGGAACAGCTCGCAAATCTCGATGATTTCGTCGATTTTGACCAAAATTGACCGTCATTTCCTTCCCGTTTGAGATATTTCGACGTTTAAGCGCTCTTTTTATTCCATTTAACGTGCAGAATGTAGTGCATGCCAGTTTCAGCTTCGAAACAAGCGGAACAGCTAGCAAATCTCGATGATTTCGTCGATTTTGACCAAAACTGACCGTCATTTCCTTCCCGTTTGAGATATTTCGACGTTTAAGCGCTCTTTTTACTCCATTTAACGTGCAAAATGCAATGCATGCCAGTTTCAGCTTCGAAACAAGCGGAACAGCTCGCAAATCTCGATGATTTCGTCGATTTTGACCAAAACTGACCGTCATTTCCTTCCCGTTTGAGATATTTCAACGTTTAAGCGATCTTTTTACTCCATTTAACGTGCAGAATGTAATGCATGCCAGTTTCAACGTCTAAACAAGCGGAACAACTCGGAAATCTCGATGATTTCGTCGATTTTGACGAAAACAAACTGTCAATTCCTTCCCGTTTGAGATATTTCGACGTTTAAGCGCTCTTTTTACTCCATTTAAAGTGCAGAATGTAATACACGCCCGTTTCAGCTTCGAAACAAGCGGAACAGTTCGCAAATCTCGATGATTTCGTCGATTTTGATGAAAACTGACCGTCATTTCCTTCCCGTTTGAGATATTTCGACGTTTGAGCGCTCTTTTTACACCTTTTTACGTGCAGAATGTAATAAACAACCGTTTAACTGTAGAAACAAGCGGAACAGCTCGCAAATCTCGAAGATTTCGTCGATTTTGATGAAAACTGACCGTCATTTCCTTCCCGTTTGAGATATTTCGACGTTTAAGCGCTCTTTTTACTCCATTTAACGTGCAGAATGTAATACACGCCAGTTTCAGCTTCGAAACAAGCGGAACAGCTCGCTAATCTCGATGATTTCTTCGATTTTGACCAAAACTGACCGACATTTCCTTCCCGTTTGATATATTTCGACGTTTCAGCGCTCTTTTTACTCCTTTTTACGTGCAGAATGTAATAAACAACCGTTTAACTGTAGAAACAAGCGGAACAGCTCGCAAATCTCGATGATTTCGTCGATTTTGATGAAAACTGACCGTCATTTCCTTCCCGTTTGAGATATTTCGACGTTTAAACGCTCATATCACTCCTTTTTACGTGCAAAATGCGATGCACAACCGTTTAACCGTCGAAACAAGCGGAACAGCTCGCAAATCTCGATGATTTCGTCGATTTTGACGAAATCTAACCGTCGTTTCCTTCCCGTTTGAGATATTTCGACGTTTTAGAGCTCGTTTTACTCCACTTAAGGTGCAGAATGTAATACACGCCAGTTTCATCCTCGAAACGAGCGGGACAGCCCGGAAATCTCGATGATTTCGTCGATTTTGACGAAAACTAACTGTCATTTCCTTCCCGTTTGAGATATTTCGACGTTTAAGCGCTCTTTTTACTCCTTTTTACGTGCAGAATGTAATAAACAACCGTTTAACTGTAGAAACAAGCGGAACAGCTCGCAAATCTCGAAGATTTCGTCGATTTTGATGAAAACTGACCGTCATTTCCTTCCCGTTTGAGATATTTCGACGTTTAAGCGCTCTTTTTACTCCTTTTTACGTGCAGAATGTAATAAACAACCGTTTAACCGTCGAAACAAGCGGAACAGCTCGCAAATCTCGATGATTTCGTCGATTTTGACCAAAACTGACCGTCATTTCCTTCCCGTTTGAGATATTTCGACGTTTAAGCGCTCTTTTTATTCCATTTAACGTGCAGAATGTAATACACTCCAGTTTCAGCTTCGAAACAAGCGGAACAGCTCGCAAATCTCGATGATTTCGTCGATTTTGACCAAAACTGACCGTCATTTCCTTCCCGTTTGAGATATTTCGACGTTTAAGCGATCTTTTTACTCCTTTTTACGTGCAGAATGTAATAAACAACCGTTTAACTGTAGAAACAAGCGGAACAGCTCGCAAATCTCGAAGATTTCGTCGATTTTGATGAAAACTGACCGTCATTTCCTTTCCGTTTGAGATATTTCGACGTTTAAACGCTCATTTCACTCCCTTTTACGTGCAGAATGCAATGCACAACCGTTTAACCGTCGAAACAAGCGGAACAGCTCGCAAATCTCGATGATTTCGTCGATTTTGATGAAAACTGACCGTCATTTCCTTCCCGTTTCAGATATTTCGACGTTTAAACGCTCATTTCACTCCTTTTTACGTGCAGAATGCGATGCACAACCGTTTAACCGTCGAAACAAGCGGAACAGTTCGCAAATCTCGATGATTTCGTCGATTTTGATGAAAACTGACCGTCATTTCCTTCCCGTTTGAGATATTTCGACGTTTGAGCGCTCTTTTTACACCTTTTTACGTGCAGAATGTAATAAACAACCGTTTAACTGTAGAAACAAGCGGAACAGCTCGCAAATCTCGAAGATTTCGTCGATTTTGATGAAAACTGACCGTCATTTCCTTCCCGTTTGAGATATTTCGACGTTTAAGCGCTCTTTTTACTCCATTTAACGTGCAGAATGTAATGCATGCCAGTTTCAACGTCTAGACAAGCGGAACAACTCGGAAATCTCGATGATTTCGTCGATTTTGACGAAAACAAACTGTCAATTCCTTCCCGTTTGAGATATTTCGACGTTTAAGCGCTCTTTTTACTCCATTTAAAGTGCAGAATGTAATACACGCCCGTTTCAGCTTCGAAACAAGCGGAACAGCTCGCAAATCTCGATGATTTCGTCGATTTTGACCATAACTGACCGTCATTTCCTTCCCGTTTGAGATATTTCGACGTTTAAGCGATCTTTTTACTCCTTTTTACGTGCAGAATGTAATAAACAACCGTTTAACTGTAGAAACAAGCGGAACAGCTCGCAAATCTCGAAGATTTCGTCGATTTTGATGAAAACTGACCGTCATTTCCTTCCCGTTTGAGATATTTCGACGTTTTAGAGCTCGTTTTACTCCACTTAACGTGCAGAATGTAATACACGCCAGTTTCATCCTCGAAACGAGCGGGACAGCCCGGAAATCTCGATGATTTCGTCGATTTTGATGAAAACTGACCGTCATTTCCTTCCCGTTTGAGATATTTCGACGTTTGAGCGCTCTTTTTACACCTTTTTACGTGCAGAATGTAATAAACAACCGTTTAACTGTAGAAACAAGCGGAACAGCTCGCAAATCTCGAAGATTTCGTCGATTTTGATGAAAACTGACCGTCATTTCCTTCCCGTTTGAGATATTTCGACGTTTTAGCGCTCTTTTTACTCCATTTAACGTGCAGAATGTAATACACGCCAGTTTCAGCTTCGAAACAAGCGGAACAGCTCGCTAATCTCGATGATTTCGTCGATTTTGACCAAAACTGACCGACATTTCCTTCCCGTTTGATATATTTCGACGTTTCAGCGCTCTTTTTACTCCTTTTTACGTGCAGAATGTAATAAACAACCGTTTAACTGTAGAAACAAGCGGAACAGCTCGCAAATCTCGATGATTTCGTCGATTTTGATGAAAACTGACCGTCATTTCCTTCCCGTTTGAGATATTTCGACGTTTAAACGCTCATTTCACTCCTTTTTACGTGCAGAATGCGATGCACAACCGTTTAACCGTCGAAACAAGCGGAACAGCTCGCAAATCTCGATGATTTCGTCGATTTTGACGAAATCTAACCGTCGTTTCCTTCCCGTTTGAGATATTTCGACGTTTTAGAGCTCGTTTTACTCCACTTAACGTGCAGAATGTAATACACGCCAGTTTCATCCTCGAAACGAGCGGGACAGCCCGGAAATCTCGATGATTTCGTCGATTTTGACGAAAACTAACTGTCATTTCCTTCCCGTTTGAGATATTTCGACGTTTAAGCGCTCTTTTTACTCCTTTTTACGTGCAGAATGTAATAAACAACCGTTTAACTGTAGAAACAAGCGGAACAGCTCGCAAATCTCGATGATTTCGTCGATTTTGACGAAAACTAACTGTCATTTCCTTCCCGTTTGAGATATTTCGACGTTTAAGCGCTCTTTTTACTCCTTTTTACGTGCAGAATGCGATGCACAACCGTTTAACCGTCGAAACAAGCGGAACAGTTCGCAAATCTCGATGATTTCGTCGATTTTGATGAAAACTGACCGTCATTTCCTTCCCGTTTGAGATATTTCGACGTTTGAGCGCTCTTTTTACACCTTTTTACGTGCAGAATGTAATAAACAACCGTTTAACTGTAGAAACAAGCGGAACAGCTCGCAAATCTCGAAGATTTCGTCGATTTTGATGAAAACTGACCGTCATTTCCTTCCCGTTTGAGATATTTCGACGTTTAAGCGCTCTTTTTACTCCATTTAACGTGCAGAATGTAATACACGCCAGTTTCAGCTTCGAAACAAGCGGAACAGCTCGCTAATCTCGATGATTTCGTCGATTTTGACCAAAACTGACCGACATTTCCTTCCCGTTTGATATATTTCGACGTTTCAGCGCTCTTTTTACTCCTTTTTACGTGCAGAATGTAATAAACAACCGTTTAACTGTAGAAACAAGCGGAACAGCTCGCAAATCTCGATGATTTCGTCGATTTTGATGAAAACTGACCGTCATTTCCTTCCCGTTTGAGATATTTCGACGTTTAAACGCTCATTTCACTCCTTTTTACGTGCAGAATGCGATGCACAACCGTTTAACCGTCGAAACAAGCGGAACAGCTCGCAAATCTCGATGATTTCGTCGATTTTGACGAAATCTAACCGTCGTTTCCTTCCCGTTTGAGATATTTCGACGTTTTAGAGCTCGTTTTACTCCACTTAACGTGCAGAATGTAATACACGCCAGTTTCATCCTCGAAACGAGCGGGACAGCCCGGAAATCTCGATGATTTCGTCGATTTTGACGAAAACTAACTGTCATTTCCTTCCCGTTTGAGATATTTCGACGTTTAAGCGCTCTTTTTACTCCTTTTTACGTGCAGAATGTAATAAACAACCGTTTAACTGTAGAAACAAGCGGAACAGCTCGCAAATCTCGAAGATTTCGTCGATTTTGATGAAAACTGACCGTCATTTCCTTCCCGTTTGAGATATTTCTACGTTTAAGCGCTCTTTTTACTCCTTTTTACGTGCAGAATGTAATAAACAACCGTTTAACTGTAGAAACAAGCGGAACAGCTCGCAAATCTCGAAGATTTCGTCTATTTTGATGAAAACTGACCGTCATTTCCTTCCCGTTTGAGATATTTCGACGTTTAAGCGCTCTTTTTATTCCATTTAACGTGCAGAATGTAATAAACAACCGTTTAACCGTCGAAACAAGCGGAACAGCCCGGAAATCTCGATGATTTCGTCGACTTTGACCAAAAATAACCGTCATTTCCTTCCCGTTTGAGATATTTCGACGTTTAAGCGCTCTTTTTATTCCATTTAACGTGCAGAATGTAAGACACGCCAGTTTCAGCTTCGAAACAAGCGGAACAGCTCGCAAATCTCGATGATTTCGTCGATTTTGACCAAAACTGACCGTCATTTCCTTCCCGTTTGAGATATTTCGACGTTTAAGCGCTCTTTTTATTCCATTTAACGTGCAGAATGTAGTGCATGCCAGTTTCAGCTTCGAAACAAGCGGAACAGCTCGCAAATCTCGATGATTTCGTCGATTTTGACCAAAACTGACCATCATTTCCTTCCAATTTGAGATATTTCAACGTTTAAGCGATCTTTTTACTCCATCTAACGTGCAGAATGTAATGCATGCCAGTTTCAACGTCTAAACAAGCGGAACAGCTCGGAAATCTCGATGATTTCGTCGATTTTGACGAAAACTAACTGTCATTTCCATCCCGTTTGAGATATTTCGACGTTTAAGCGCTCTTTTTATTCCATTTAACGTGCAGAATGTAATGCATGCCAGTTTCAGCTTCGAAACAAGCGGAACAGCTCGCAAATCTCGATGATTTCGTCGATTTTGACCAAAACTGACCGTCATTTCCTTCCCGTTTGAGATATTTCGACGTTTAAACGCTCATTCCACTCCTTTTTACGTGCAGAATGTAATAAACAACCGTTTAGCCGTCGAAACAAGCGAAACAGCTCGCAAATCTCGATGATTTCGTCGATTTTGATGAAAACTGACCATCGTTTCCTTCCCGTTTGAGATATTTCGACGTTTAAACGCTCATTTCACTCCTTTTTACGTGCAGAATGTAATAAACAACCGTTTAACCGTCGAAACAAGCGGAACAGCTCGCAAATCTCGACGATTTCGTCGATTTTGACGGAAACTAACCGTCGTTTCCTTCCCGTTTGGGATATTTCGATGTTTAAGAGCTCGTTTTACACCATTTAACGTGCAGAATGTAATACAAGCCAGTTTCAGCGTCGAAACAAGCGGAACAGCTCGCAAATCTCGATGATTTCGTCGATTTTGAGGAAAACTAACCGTCGCTTCCTTCCCGTTTGAAATATTTCGACGTTTAAGAGCTCGTTTTACTCCATTTAACGTGCACAATGTAAAACACGCCAGTTTCATCCTCGAAACAAGCGGAACAGCTCGCTAAACTCGATGATTTAGTCGATTTTGACGAAAACTAATCGTCGTTACCTTCCCGTTTGAGATATTTCGACGTTTAAGAGCTCGTTTTACTCCATTTAACGTGCAGAATGTAACACACGCCAGTTTCATCCTCGAAACAAGCGGAACAGCTCGGAAATCTCGATGATTTCGTCGATTTTGACGAAAACAAACCGTCGTTTCCTTCCCGTTTGAGATATTTCGACGTTTAAGAGCTCGTTTTACTCCATTTAACGTGCAGAATGCAATGCACAACCGTTTAGCCGTCGAAACAAGCGTAACAGCTCGCAAATCTCGATGATTTCGTCGATTTTGATGAAAACTGACCGTCATTTCCTTCCCGTTTGAGATATTTCGACGTTTAAGAGCTCGTTTTACTCCATTTAACGTGCAGAATGTAATACAAGCCAGCTTCAGCGTCGAAACAAGCGTAACAGCTCGCCAATCTCGATGATTTCGTCGATTTTGACGAAAACTAACCGTCGTTTCCTTCCCGTTTGAGATATTTCGACGTTTAAACGCTCATTTCACTCCTTTTTACGTGCAGAATGCGATGCACAACCGTTTAGCCGTCGAAACAAGCGAAACAGCTCGCAAATCTCGATGATTTCGTCGATTTTGATGAAAACTGACCGTCATTTCCTTCCCGTTTGAGATATTTCGACGTTTAAGAGCTCGTTTTACTCCATTTAACGTGCAGAATGTAATACAAGCCAGCTTCAGCGTCGAAACAAGCGGAACAGCTCGGAAATCTCGATGATTTCGTCGATTTTGACGAAAACTAACCGTCGCTTCCTTCCCGTTTGAGATATTTCGACGTTTAAACGCTCATTCCACTCCTTTTTACGTGCAGAATGCAATGCACAACCGTTTAGCCGTCGAAACAAGCGAAACAGCTCGCAAATCTCGATGATTTCGTCGATTTTGATGAAAACTGACCGTCATTTCCTTCCCGTTTGAGATATTTCGACGTTTAAGAGCTCGTTTTACTCCATTTAACGTGCAGAATGTAATACAAGCCAGCTTCAGCGTCGAAACAAGCGTAACAGCTCGCCAATCTCGATGATTTCGTCGATTTTGACGAAAACTAACCGTCGTTTCCTTCCCGTTTGAGATATTTCGACGTTTAAACGCTCATTCCACTCCTTTTTACGTGCAGAATGTAATAAACAACCGTTTAACTGTAGAAACAAGCGGAACAGCTCGCAAATCTCGAAGATTTCGTCGATTTTGATGAAAACTGACCGTCATTTCCTTCCCGTTTGAGATATTTCTACGTTTAAGCGCTCTTTTTACTCCTTTTTACGTGCAGAATGTAATAAACAACCGT
Organism: Bombus flavifrons; assembly: GCF_040668555.2. NCBI lineage: Eukaryota > Metazoa > Arthropoda > Insecta > Hymenoptera > Apidae > Bombus > Bombus flavifrons. Next base: position 12,818 of record NW_027184974.1, read on the forward strand.
TTAACTGTAGAAACAAGCGGAACAGCTCGCAAATCTCGAAGATTTCGTCTATTTTGATGAAAACTGACCGTCATTTCCTTCCCGTTTGAGATATTTCGACGTTTAAGCGCTCTTTTTATTCCATTTAACGTGCAGAATGTAATAAACAACCGTTTAACCGTCGAAACAAGCGGAACAGCCCGGAAATCTCGATGATTTCGTCGACTTTGACCAAAAATAACCGTCATTTCCTTCCCGTTTGAGATATTTCGACGTTTAAGCGCTCTTTTTATTCCATTTAACGTGCAGAATGTAAGACACGCCAGTTTCAGCTTCGAAACAAGCGGAACAGCTCGCAAATCTCGATGATTTCGTCGATTTTGACCAAAACTGACCGTCATTTCCTTCCCGTTTGAGATATTTCGACGTTTAAGCGCTCTTTTTATTCCATTTAACGTGCAGAATGTAGTGCATGCCAGTTTCAGCTTCGAAACAAGCGGAACAGCTCGCAAATCTCGATGATTTCGTCGATTTTGACCAAAACTGACCATCATTTCCTTCCAATTTGAGATATTTCAACGTTTAAGCGATCTTTTTACTCCATTTAACGTGCAGAATGTAATGCATGCCAGTTTCAACGTCTAAACAAGCGGAACAGCTCGGAAATCTCGATGATTTCGTCGATTTTGACGAAAACTAACTGTCATTTCCATCCCGTTTGAGATATTTCGACGTTTAAGCGCTCTTTTTATTCCATTTAACGTGCAGAATGTAATGCATGCCAGTTTCAGCTTCGAAACAAGCGGAACAGCTCGCAAATCTCGATGATTTCGTCGATTTTGACCAAAACTGACCGTCATTTCCTTCCCGTTTGAGATATTTCGACGTTTAAACGCTCATTCCACTCCTTTTTACGTGCAGAATGTAATAAACAACCGTTTAGCCGTCGAAACAAGCGAAACAGCTCGCAAATCTCGATGATTTCGTCGATTTTGATGAAAACTGACCATCGTTTCCTTCCCGTTTGAGATATTTCGACGTTTAAACGCTCATTTCACTCCTTTTTACGTGCAGAATGTAATAAACAACCGTTTAACCGTCGAAACAAGCGGAACAGCTCGCAAATCTCGACGATTTCGTCGATTTTGACGGAAACTAACCGTCGTTTCCTTCCCGTTTGGGATATTTCGATGTTTAAGAGCTCGTTTTACACCATTTAACGTGCAGAATGTAATACAAGCCAGTTTCAGCGTCGAAACAAGCGGAACAGCTCGCAAATCTCGATGATTTCGTCGATTTTGAGGAAAACTAACCGTCGCTTCCTTCCCGTTTGAAATATTTCGACGTTTAAGAGCTCGTTTTACTCCATTTAACGTGCACAATGTAAAACACGCCAGTTTCATCCTCGAAACAAGCGGAACAGCTCGCTAAACTCGATGATTTAGTCGATTTTGACGAAAACTAATCGTCGTTACCTTCCCGTTTGAGATATTTCGACGTTTAAGAGCTCGTTTTACTCCATTTAACGTGCAGAATGTAACACACGCCAGTTTCATCCTCGAAACAAGCGGAACAGCTCGGAAATCTCGATGATTTCGTCGATTTTGACGAAAACAAACCGTCGGTTCCTTCCCGTTTGAGATATTTCGACGTTTAAGAGCTCGTTTTACTCCATTTAACGTGCAGAATGCAATGCACAACCGTTTAGCCGTCGAAACAAGCGTAACAGCTCGCAAATCTCGATGATTTCGTCGATTTTGATGAAAACTGACCGTCATTTCCTTCCCGTTTGAGATATTTCGACGTTTAAGAGCTCGTTTTACTCCATTTAACGTGCAGAATGTAATACAAGCCAGCTTCAGCGTCGAAACAAGCGTAACAGCTCGCCAATCTCGATGATTTCGTCGATTTTGACGAAAACTAACCGTCGTTTCCTTCCCGTTTGAGATATTTCGACGTTTAAACGCTCATTTCACTCCTTTTTACGTGCAGAATGCGATGCACAACCGTTTAGCCGTCGAAACAAGCGAAACAGCTCGCAAATCTCGATGATTTCGTCGATTTTGATGAAAACTGACCGTCATTTCCTTCCCGTTTGAGATATTTCGACGTTTAAGAGCTCGTTTTACTCCATTTAACGTGCAGAATGTAATACAAGCCAGCTTCAGCGTCGAAACAAGCGGAACAGCTCGGAAATCTCGATGATTTCGTCGATTTTGACGAAAACTAACCGTCGCTTCCTTCCCGTTTGAGATATTTCGACGTTTAAACGCTCATTCCACTCCTTTTTACGTGCAGAATGCAATGCACAACCGTTTAGCCGTCGAAACAAGCGAAACAGCTCGCAAATCTCGATGATTTCGTCGATTTTGATGAAAACTGACCGTCATTTCCTTCCCGTTTGAGATATTTCGACGTTTAAGAGCTCGTTTTACTCCATTTAACGTGCAGAATGTAATACAAGCCAGCTTCAGCGTCGAAACAAGCGTAACAGCTCGCCAATCTCGATGATTTCGTCGATTTTGACGAAAACTAACCGTCGTTTCCTTCCCGTTTGAGATATTTCGACGTTTAAACGCTCATTCCACTCCTTTTTACGTGCAGAATGCAATGCACAACCGTTTAGCCGTCGAAACAAGCGAAACAGCTCGCAAATCTCGATGATTTCGTCGATTTTGATGAAAACTGACCGTCATTTCCTTCCCGTTTGAGATATTTCGACGTTTAAACGCTCATTTCACTCCTTTTTACGTGCAGAATGCGATGCACAACCGTTTAACCGTCGAAACAAGCGGAACAGCTCGCAAATCTCGATGATTTCGTCGATTTTGACGAAATCTAACCGTCGTTTCCTTCCCGTTTGAGATATTTCGACGTTTTAGAGCTCGTTTTACTCCACTTAACGTGCAGAATGTAATACACGCCAGTTTCATCCTCGAAACGAGCGGGACAGCCCGGAAATCTCGATGATTTCGTCGATTTTGACGAAAACTAACTGTCATTTCCTTCCCGTTTGAGATATTTCGACGTTTAAGCGCTCTTTTTACTCCTTTTTACGTGCAGAATGCAATGCACAACCGTTTAGCCGTCGAAACAAGCGAAACAGCTCGCAAATCTCGATGATTTCGTCGATTTTGATGAAAACTGACCGTCATTTCCTTCCCGTTTGAGATATTTCGACGTTTAAACGCTCATTTCACTCCTTTTTACGTGCAGAATGCGATGCACAACCGTTTAACCGTCGAAACAAGCGGAACAGCTCGCAAATCTCGATGATTTCGTCGATTTTGACGAAATCTAACCGTCGTTTCCTTCCCGTTTGAGATATTTCGACGTTTAAGAGCTCGTTTTACACCCTTTAACGTGCAGAATGTAATACACGCCAGTTTCATCCTCGAAACAAGCGGAACAGCTCGCAAATCTCGATGATTTCGTCGATTTTGACGAAAACTAACCGTCGTTTCCTTCCCGTTTGAGATATTTCGACGTTTAAGAGCTCGTTTTACTCCATTTAACGTGCAGAATGTAATACACGCCAGTTTCATCCTCGAAACAAGCGTAACAGCTCGCCAATCTCGATGATTTCGTCGATTTTGACGAAAACTAACCGTCGTTTCCTTCCCGTTTGAGATATTTCGACGTTTAAACGCTCATTCCACTCCTTTTTACGTGCAGAATGCAATGCACAACCGTTTAGCCGTCGAAACAAGCGAAACAGCTCGCAAATCTCGACGATTTCGTCGATTTTGACGGAAACTAACCGTCGTTTCCTTCCCGTTTGGGATATTTCGATGTTTAAGAGCTCGTTTTACACCATTTAACGTGCAGAATGTAATACAAGCCAGTTTCAGCGTCGAAACAAGCGGAACAGCTCGCAAATCTCGATGATTTCGTCGATTTTGAGGAAAACTAACCGTCGCTTCCTTCCCGTTTGAAATATTTCGACGTTTAAGAGCTCGTTTTACTCCATTTAACGTGCACAATGTAATACACGCCAGTTTCATCCTCGAAACAAGCGGAACAGCTCGCTAAACTCGATGATTTAGTCGATTTTGACGAAAACTAATCGTCGTTACCTTCCCGTTTGAGATATTTCGACGTTTAAGAGCTCGTTTTACTCCATTTAACGTGCAGAATGTAATAAACAGCCGTTTAACCGTCGAAACAAGCGGAACAGCTCGCAAATCTCGATGATTTCATCGATTTTGATGAAAACTGACCGTCATTTCCTTTCCATTTGAGATATTTCGACGTTTAAACGCTCATTCCACTCCTTTTTACGTGCAGAATGCAATGCACAACCGTTTAGCCGTCGAAACAAGCGAAACAGCTCGCAAATCTCGATGATTTCGTCGATTTTGATGAAAACTGACCGTCGTTTCCTTCCCGTTTGAGATATTTCGACGTTTAAACGCTCATTTCACTCCTTTTTACGTGCAGAATGTAATAAACAACCGTTTAACCGTCGAAACAAGCGGAACAGCTCGCAAATCTCGACGATTTCGTCGATTTTGACGGAAACTAACCGTCGTTTCCTTCCCGTTTGGGATATTTCGATGTTTAAGAGCTCGTTTTACTCCATTTAACGTGCAGAATGTAATACACGCCAGTTTCATCCTCGAAACAAGCGTAACAGCTCGCCAATCTCGATGATTTCGTCGATTTTGACGAAAACTAACCGTCGTTTCCTTCCCGTTTGAGATATTTCGACGTTTAAACGCTCATTCCACTCCTTTTTACGTGCAGAATGCAATGCACAACCGTTTAGCCGTCGAAACAAGCGAAACAGCTCGCAAATCTCGATGATTTCGTCGATTTTGATGAAAACTGACCGTCATTTCCTTCCCGTTTGAGATATTTCGACGTTTAAGAGCTCGTTTTACTCCATTTAACGTGCAGAATGTAATACAAGCCAGCTTCAGCGTCGAAACAAGCGTAACAGCTCGCCAATCTCGATGATTTCGTCGATTTTGACGAAAACTAACCGTCGTTTCCTTCCCGTTTGAGATATTTCGACGTTTAAGAGCTCGTTTTACTCCATTCAACGTGCAGAATGTAATACACGCCAGTTTCAGCGCCGAAACAAGCGGAACAGCTCGCAAATCTCGATGATTTCGTCGATTTTGACGAAAAATAACCGTCGTTTCCTTCCCGTTTGAGATATTTCGACGTTTAAGAGCTCGTTTTACTCCATTTAACGTGCAGAATGTAATAAACAGCCGTTTAACCGTCGAAACAAGCGGAACAGCTCGCAAATCTCGATGATTTCATCGATTTTGATGAAAACTGACCGTCATTTCCTTTCCATTTGAGATATTTCGACGTTTAAACGCTCATTCCACTCCTTTTTACGTGCAGAATGCAATGCACAACCGTTTAGCCGTCGAAACAAGCGAAACAGCTCGCAAATCTCGATGATTTCGTCGATTTTGATGAAAACTGACCGTCGTTTCCTTCCCGTTTGAGATATTTCGACGTTTAAACGCTCATTTCACTCCTTTTTACGTGCAGAATGTAATAAACAACCGTTTAACCGTCGAAACAAGCGGAACAGCTCGCAAATCTCGACGATTTCGTCGATTTTGACGGAAACTAACCGTCGTTTCCTTCCCGTTTGGGATATTTCGATGTTTAAGAGCTCGTTTTACACCATTTAACGTGCAGAATGTAATACAAGCCAGTTTCAGCGTCGAAACAAGCGGAACAGCTCGCAAATCTCGATGATTTCGTCGATTTTGAGGAAAACTAACCGTCGCTTCCTTCCCGTTTGAAATATTTCGACGTTTAAGAGCTCGTTTTACTCCATTTAACGTGCACAATGTAATACACGCCAGTTTCATCCTCGAAACAAGCGGAACAGCTCGCTAAACTCGATGATTTAGTCGATTTTGACGAAAACTAATCGTCGTTACCTTCCCGTTTGAGATATTTCGACGTTTAAGAGCTCGTTTTACTCCATTTAACGTGCAGAATGTAACACACGCCAGTTTCATCCTCGAAACAAGCGGAACAGCTCGGAAATCTCGATGATTTCGTCGATTTTGACGAAAACAAACCGTCGTTTCCTTCCCGTTTGAGATATTTCGACGTTTAAGAGCTCGTTTTACTCCATTTAACGTGCAGAATGTAATACACGCCAGTTTCATCCTCGAAACAAGCGTAACAGCTCGCCAATCTCGATGATTTCGTCGATTTTGACGAAAACTAACCGTCGTTTCCTTCCCGTTTGAGATATTTCGACGTTTAAACGCTCATTCCACTCCTTTTTACGTGCAGAATGCAATGCACAACCGTTTAGCCGTCGAAACAAGCGAAACAGCTCGCAAATCTCGATGATTTCGTCGATTTTGATGAAAACTGACCGTCGTTTCCTTCCCGTTTGAGATATTTCGACGTTTAAACGCTCATTTCACTCCTTTTTACGTGCAGAATGTAATAAACAACCGTTTAACCGTCGAAACAAGCGGAACAGCTCGCAAATCTCGACGATTTCGTCGATTTTGACGAAAAATAACCGTCGTTTCCTTCCCGTTTGAGATATTTCGACGTTTAAGAGCTCGTTTTACACCCTTTAACGTGCAGAATGTAATACACGCCAGTTTCATCCTCGAAACAAGCGGAACAGCTCGCAAATCTCGATGATTTCGTCGATTTTGACGAAAACTAACCGTCGTTTCCTTCCCGTTTGAGATATTTCGACGTTTAAGAGCTCGTTTTACTCCATTTAACGTGCAGAATGTAATACACGCCAGTTTCATCCTCGAAACAAGCGTAACAGCTCGCCAATCTCGATGATTTCGTCGATTTTGACGAAAACTAACCGTCGTTTCCTTCCCGTTTGAGATATTTCGACGTTTAAACGCTCATTCCACTCCTTTTTACGTGCAGAATGCAATGCACAACCGTTTAGCCGTCGAAACAAGCGAAACAGCTCGCAAATCTCGACGATTTCGTCGATTTTGACGGAAACTAACCGTCGTTTCCTTCCCGTTTGGGATATTTCGATGTTTAAGAGCTCGTTTTACACCATTTAACGTGCAGAATGTAATACAAGCCAGTTTCAGCGTCGAAACAAGCGGAACAGCTCGCAAATCTCGATGATTTCGTCGATTTTGAGGAAAACTAACCGTCGCTTCCTTCCCGTTTGAAATATTTCGACGTTTAAGAGCTCGTTTTACTCCATTTAACGTGCACAATGTAATACACGCCAGTTTCATCCTCGAAACAAGCGGAACAGCTCGCTAAACTCGATGATTTAGTCGATTTTGACGAAAACTAATCGTCGTTACCTTCCCGTTTGAGATATTTCGACGTTTAAGAGCTCGTTTTACTCCATTTAACGTGCAGAATGTAACACACGCCAGTTTCATCCTCGAAACAAGCGGAACAGCTCGGAAATCTCGATGATTTCGTCGATTTTGACGAAAACAAACCGTCGTTTCCTTCCCGTTTGAGATATTTCGACGTTTAAGAGCTCGTTTTACTCCATTTAACGTGCAGAATGTAATAAACAGCCGTTTAACCGTCGAAACAAGCGGAACAGCTCGCAAATCTCGATGATTTCATCGATTTTGATGAAAACTGACCGTCATTTCCTTTCCATTTGAGATATTTCGACGTTTAAACGCTCATTCCACTCCTTTTTACGTGCAGAATGCAATGCACAACCGTTTAGCCGTCGAAACAAGCGAAACAGCTCGCAAATCTCGATGATTTCGTCGATTTTGATGAAAACTGACCGTCGTTTCCTTCCCGTTTGAGATATTTCGACGTTTAAACGCTCATTTCACTCCTTTTTACGTGCAGAATGTAATAAACAACCGTTTAACCGTCGAAACAAGCGGAACAGCTCGCAAATCTCGACGATTTCGTCGATTTTGACGGAAACTAACCGTCGTTTCCTTCCCGTTTGGGATATTTCGATGTTTAAGAGCTCGTTTTACTCCATTTAACGTGCAGAATGTAATACAAGCCAGCTTCAGCGTCGAAACAAGCGTAACAGCTCGCCAATCTCGATGATTTCGTCGATTTTGACGAAAACTAACCGTCGTTTCCTTCCCGTTTGAGATATTTCGACGTTTAAACGCTCATTCCACTCCTTTTTACGTGCAGAATGCAATGCACAACCGTTTAGCCGTCGAAACAAGCGAAACAGCTCGCAAATCTCGATGATTTCGTCGATTTTGATGAAAACTGACCGTCATTTCCTTCCCGTTTGAGATATTTCGACGTTTAAGAGCTCGTTTTACTCCATTTAACGTGCAGAATGTAATACAAGCCAGCTTCAGCGTCGAAACAAGCGTAACAGCTCGCCAATCTCGATGATTTCGTCGATTTTGACGAAAACTAACCGTCGTTTCCTTCCCGTTTGAGATATTTCGACGTTTAAGAGCTCGTTTTACTCCATTCAACGTGCAGAATGTAATACACGCCAGTTTCAGCGCCGAAACAAGCGGAACAGCTCGCAAATCTCGATGATTTCGTCGATTTTGACGAAAAATAACCGTCGTTTCCTTCCCGTTTGAGATATTTCGACGTTTAAGAGCTCGTTTTACTCCATTTAACGTGCAGAATGTAATAAACAGCCGTTTAACCGTCGAAACAAGCGGAACAGCTCGCAAATCTCGATGATTTCATCGATTTTGATGAAAACTGACCGTCATTTCCTTTCCATTTGAGATATTTCGACGTTTAAACGCTCATTCCACTCCTTTTTACGTGCAGAATGCAATGCACAACCGTTTAGCCGTCGAAACAAGCGAAACAGCTCGCAAATCTCGATGATTTCGTCGATTTTGATGAAAACTGACCGTCGTTTCCTTCCCGTTTGAGATATTTCGACGTTTAAACGCTCATTTCACTCCTTTTTACGTGCAGAATGTAATAAACAACCGTTTAACCGTCGAAACAAGCGGAACAGCTCGCAAATCTCGACGATTTCGTCGATTTTGACGGAAACTAACCGTCGTTTCCTTCCCGTTTGGGATATTTCGATGTTTAAGAGCTCGTTTTACACCATTTAACGTGCAGAATGTAATACAAGCCAGTTTCAGCGTCGAAACAAGCGGAACAGCTCGCAAATCTCGATGATTTCGTCGATTTTGACGAAAACTAACCGTCGTTTCCTTCCCGTTTGAGATATTTCGACGTTTAAGAGCTCGTTTTACTCCATTTAACGTGCAGAATGTAATACACGCCAGTTTCATCCTCGAAACAAGCGTAACAGCTCGCCAATCTCGATGATTTCGTCGATTTTGACGAAAACTAACCGTCGTTTCCTTCCCGTTTGAGATATTTCGACGTTTAAACGCTCATTCCACTCCTTTTTACGTGCAGAATGCAATGCACAACCGTTTAGCCGTCGAAACAAGCGAAACAGCTCGCAAATCTCGACGATTTCGTCGATTTTGACGGAAACTAACCGTCGTTTCCTTCCCGTTTGGGATATTTCGATGTTTAAGAGCTCGTTTTACACCATTTAACGTGCAGAATGTAATACAAGCCAGTTTCAGCGTCGAAACAAGCGGAACAGCTCGCAAATCTCGATGATTTCGTCGATTTTGAGGAAAACTAACCGTCGCTTCCTTCCCGTTTGAAATATTTCGACGTTTAAGAGCTCGTTTTACTCCATTTAACGTGCACAATGTAATACACGCCAGTTTCATCCTCGAAACAAGCGGAACAGCTCGCTAAACTCGATGATTTAGTCGATTTTGACGAAAACTAATCGTCGTTACCTTCCCGTTTGAGATATTTCGACGTTTAAGAGCTCGTTTTACTCCATTTAACGTGCAGAATGTAACACACGCCAGTTTCATCCTCGAAACAAGCGGAACAGCTCGGAAATCTCGATGATTTCGTCGATTTTGACGAAAACAAACCGTCGTTTCCTTCCCGTTTGAGATATTTCGACGTTTAAGAGCTCGTTTTACTCCATTTAACGTGCAGAATGTAATAAACAGCCGTTTAACCGTCGAAACAAGCGGAACAGCTCGCAAATCTCGATGATTTCATCGATTTTGATGAAAACTGACCGTCATTTCCTTTCCATTTGAGATATTTCGACGTTTAAACGCTCATTCCACTCCTTTTTACGTGCAGAATGCAATGCACAACCGTTTAGCCGTCGAAACAAGCGAAACAGCTCGCAAATCTCGATGATTTCGTCGATTTTGATGAAAACTGACCGTCGTTTCCTTCCCGTTTGAGATATTTCGACGTTTAAACGCTCATTTCACTCCTTTTTACGTGCAGAATGTAATAAACAACCGTTTAACCGTCGAAACAAGCGGAACAGCTCGCAAATCTCGACGATTTCGTCGATTTTGACGGAAACTAACCGTCGTTTCCTTCCCGTTTGGGATATTTCGATGTTTAAGAGCTCGTTTTACTCCATTTAACGTGCAGAATGTAATACACGCCAGTTTCATCCTCGAAACAAGCGTAACAGCTCGCCAATCTCGATGATTTCGTCGATTTTGACGAAAACTAACCGTCGTTTCCTTCCCGTTTGAGATATTTCGACGTTTAAGAGCTCGTTTTACTCCATTTAACGTGCAGAATGTAATACAAGCCAGCTTCAGCGTCGAAACAAGCGTAACAGCTCGCCAATCTCGATGATTTCGTCGATTTTGACGAAAACTAACCGTCGTTTCCTTCCCGTTTGAGATATTTCGACGTTTAAGAGCTCGTTTTACTCCATTCAACGTGCAGAATGTAATACACGCCAGTTTCAGCGCCGAAACAAGCGGAACAGCTCGCAAATCTCGATGATTTCGTCGATTTTGACGAAAAATAACCGTCGTTTCCTTCCCGTTTGAGATATTTCGACGTTTAAGAGCTCGTTTTACTCCATTTAACGTGCAGAATGTAATAAACAGCCGTTTAACCGTCGAAACAAGCGGAACAGCTCGCAAATCTCGATGATTTCATCGATTTTGATGAAAACTGACCGTCATTTCCTTTCCATTTGAGATATTTCGACGTTTAAACGCTCATTCCACTCCTTTTTACGTGCAGAATGCAATGCACAACCGTTTAGCCGTCGAAACAAGCGAAACAGCTCGCAAATCTCGATGATTTCGTCGATTTTGATGAAAACTGACCGTCGTTTCCTTCCCGTTTGAGATATTTCGACGTTTAAACGCTCATTTCACTCCTTTTTACGTGCAGAATGTAATAAACAACCGTTTAACCGTCGAAACAAGCGGAACAGCTCGCAAATCTCGACGATTTCGTCGATTTTGACGGAAACTAACCGTCGTTTCCTTCCCGTTTGGGATATTTCGATGTTTAAGAGCTCGTTTTACACCATTTAACGTGCAGAATGTAATACAAGCCAGTTTCAGCGTCGAAACAAGCGGAACAGCTCGCAAATCTCGATGATTTCGTCGATTTTGAGGAAAACTAACCGTCGCTTCCTTCCCGTTTGAAATATTTCGACGTTTAAGAGCTCGTTTTACTCCATTTAACGTGCACAATGTAATACACGCCAGTTTCATCCTCGAAACAAGCGGAACAGCTCGCTAAACTCGATGATTTAGTCGATTTTGACGAAAACTAATCGTCGTTACCTTCCCGTTTGAGATATTTCGACGTTTAAGAGCTCGTTTTACTCCATTTAACGTGCAGAATGTAACACACGCCAGTTTCATCCTCGAAACAAGCGGAACAGCTCGGAAATCTCGATGATTTCGTCGATTTTGACGAAAACAAACCGTCGTTTCCTTCCCGTTTGAGATATTTCGACGTTTAAGAGCTCGTTTTACTCCATTTAACGTGCAGAATGTAATACACGCCAGTTTCATCCTCGAAACAAGCGTAACAGCTCGCCAATCTCGATGATTTCGTCGATTTTGACGAAAACTAACCGTCGTTTCCTTCCCGTTTGAGATATTTCGACGTTTAAACGCTCATTCCACTCCTTTTTACGTGCAGAATGCAATGCACAACCGTTTAGCCGTCGAAACAAGCGAAACAGCTCGCAAATCTCGATGATTTCGTCGATTTTGATGAAAACTGACCGTCATTTCCTTCCCGTTTGAGATATTTCGACGTTTAAGAGCTCGTTTTACTCCATTTAACGTGCAGAATGTAATACAAGCCAGCTTCAGCGTCGAAACAAGCGTAACAGCTCGCCAATCTCGATGATTTCGTCGATTTTGACGAAAACTAACCGTCGTTTCCTTCCCGTTTGAGATATTTCGACGTTTAAGAGCTCGTTTTACTCCATTCAACGTGCAGAATGTAATACACGCCAGTTTCAGCGCCGAAACAAGCGGAACAGCTCGCAAATCTCGATGATTTCGTCGATTTTGACGAAAAATAACCGTCGTTTCCTTCCCGTTTGAGATATTTCGACGTTTAAGAGCTCGTTTTACTCCATTTAACGTGCAGAATGTAATAAACAGCCGTTTAACCGTCGAAACAAGCGGAACAGCTCGCAAATCTCGATGATTTCATCGATTTTGATGAAAACTGACCGTCATTTCCTTTCCATTTGAGATATTTCGACGTTTAAACGCTCATTCCACTCCTTTTTACGTGCAGAATGCAATGCACAACCGTTTAGCCGTCGAAACAAGCGAAACAGCTCGCAAATCTCGATGATTTCGTCGATTTTGATGAAAACTGACCGTCGTTTCCTTCCCGTTTGAGATATTTCGACGTTTAAACGCTCATTTCACTCCTTTTTACGTGCAGAATGTAATAAACAACCGTTTAACCGTCGAAACAAGCGGAACAGCTCGCAAATCTCGACGATTTCGTCGATTTTGACGGAAACTAACCGTCGTTTCCTTCCCGTTTGGGATATTTCGATGTTTAAGAGCTCGTTTTACACCATTTAACGTGCAGAATGTAATACAAGCCAGTTTCAGCGTCGAAACAAGCGGAACAGCTCGCAAATCTCGATGATTTCGTCGATTTTGACGAAAACTAACCGTCGTTTCCTTCCCGTTTGAGATATTTCGACGTTTAAGAGCTCGTTTTACTCCATTTAACGTGCAGAATGTAATACACGCCAGTTTCATCCTCGAAACAAGCGTAACAGCTCGCCAATCTCGATGATTTCGTCGATTTTGACGAAAACTAACCGTCGTTTCCTTCCCGTTTGAGATATTTCGACGTTTAAACGCTCATTCCACTCCTTTTTACGTGCAGAATGCAATGCACAACCGTTTAGCCGTCGAAACAAGCGAAACAGCTCGCAAATCTCGATGATTTCGTCGATTTTGATGAAAACTGACCGTCATTTCCTTCCCGTTTGAGATATTTCGACGTTTAAGAGCTCGTTTTACTCCATTTAACGTGCAGAATGTAATACAAGCCAGCTTCAGCGTCGAAACAAGCGTAACAGCTCGCCAATCTCGATGATTTCGTCGATTTTGACGAAAACTAACCGTCGTTTCCTTCCCGTTTGAGATATTTCGACGTTTAAGAGCTCGTTTTACTCCATTCAACGTGCAGAATGTAATACAAGCCAGTTTCAGCGTCGAAACAAGCGGAACAGCTCGCAAATCTCGATGATTTCGTCGATTTTGAGGAAAACTAACCGTCGCTTCCTTCCCGTTTGAAATATTTCGACGTTTAAGAGCTCGTTTTACTCCATTTAACGTGCACAATGTAATACACGCCAGTTTCATCCTCGAAACAAGCGGAACAGCTCGCCAATCTCGATGATTTCGTCGATTTTGACGAAAACTAACCGTCGTTTCCTTCCCGTTTGAGATATTTCGACGTTTAAGAGCTCGTTTTACTCCATTTAACGTGCAGAATGTAATAAACAGCCGTTTAACCGTCGAAACAAGCGGAACAGCTCGCAAATCTCGATGATTTCATCGATTTTGATGAAAACTGACCGTCATTTCCTTTCCATTTGAGATATTTCGACGTTTAAACGCTCATTCCACTCCTTTTTACGTGCAGAATGCAATGCACAACCGTTTAGCCGTCGAAACAAGCGAAACAGCTCGCAAATCTCGATGATTTCGTCGATTTTGATGAAAACTGACCGTCGTTTCCTTCCCGTTTGAGATATTTCGACGTTTAAACGCTCATTTCACTCCTTTTTACGTGCAGAATGTAATAAACAACCGTTTAACCGTCGAAACAAGCGGAACAGCTCGCATATCTCGACGATTTCGTCGATTTTGACGGAAACTAACCGTCGTTTCCTTTCCATTTGAGATATTTCGACGTTTAAACGCTCATTCCACTCCTTTTTACGTGCAGAATGCAATGCACAACCGTTTAGCCGTCGAAACAAGCGAAACAGCTCGCAAATCTCGATGATTTCGTCGATTTTGATGAAAACTGACCGTCGTTTCCTTCCCGTTTGAGATATTTCGACGTTTAAACGCTCATTCCACTCCTTTTTACGTGCAGAATGCAATGCACAACCGTTTAGCCGTCGAAACAAGCGAAACAGCTCGCAAATCTCGATGATTTCGTCGATTTTGATGAAAACTGACCGTCATTTCCTTCCCGTTTGAGATATTTCGACGTTTAAGAGCTCGTTTTACTCCATTTAACGTCCAGAATGTAATACAAGCCAGCTTCAGCGTCGAAACAAGCGTAACAGCTCGCCAATCTCGATGATTTCGTCGATTTTGACGAAAACTAACCGTCGTTTCCTTCCCGTTTGAGATATTTCGACGTTTAAACGCTCATTCCACTCCTTTTTACGTGCAGAATGCAATGCACAACCGTTTAGCCGTCGAAACAAGCGAAACAGCTCGCAAATCTCGATGATTTCGTCGATTTTGATGAAAACTGACCGTCATTTCCTTCCCGTTTGAGATATTTCGACGTTTAAGAGCTCGTTTTACTCCATTTAACGTCCAGAATGTAATACAAGCCAGCTTCAGCGTCGAAACAAGCGTAACAGCTCGCCAATCTCGATGATTTCGTCGATTTTGACGAAAACTAACCGTCGTTTCCTTCCCGTTTGAGATATTTCGACGTTTAAGAGCTCGTTTTACTCCATTCAACGTGCAGAATGTAATACACGCCAGTTTCAGCGCCGAAACAAGCGGAACAGCTCGCAAATCTCGATGATTTCGTCGATTTTGACGAAAAATAACCGTCGTTTCCTTCCCGTTTGAGATATTTCGACGTTTAAGAGCTCGTTTTACTCCATTTAACGTGCAGAATGTAATAAACAGCCGTTTAACCGTCGAAACAAGCGGAACAGCTCGCAAATCTCGATGATTTCATCGATTTTGATGAAAACTGACCGTCATTTCCTTTCCATTTGAGATATTTCGACGATTAAACGCTCATTCCACTCCTTTTTACGTGCAGAATGCAATGCACAACCGTTTAGCCGTCGAAACAAGCGAAACAGCTCGCAAATCTCGATGATTTCGTCGATTTTGATGAAAACTGACCGTCGTTTCCTTCCCGTTTGAGATATTTCGACGTTTAAACGCTCATTTCACTCCTTTTTACGTGCAGAATGTAATAAACAACCGTTTAACCGTCGAAACAAGCGGAACAGCTCGCAAATCTCGACGATTTCGTCGATTTTGACGGAAACTAACCGTCGTTTCCTTCCCGTTTGGGATATTTCGATGTTTAAGAGCTCGTTTTACACCATTTAACGTGCAGAATGTAATACAAGCCAGTTTCAGCGTCGAAACAAGCGGAACAGCTCGCAAATCTCGATGATTTCGTCGATTTTGACGAAAACTAACCGTCGTTTCCTTCCCGTTTGAGATATTTCGACGTTTAAACGCTCATTCCACTCCTTTTTACGTGCAGAATGCAATGCACAACCGTTTAGCCGTCGAAACAAGCGAAACAGCTCGCAAATCTCGATGATTTCGTCGATTTTGATGAAAACTGACCGTCGTTTCCTTCCCGTTTGAGATATTTCGACGTTTAAACGCTCATTCCACTCCTTTTTACGTGCAGAATGCAATGCACAACCGTTTAGCCGTCGAAACAAGCGAAACAGCTCGCAAATCTCGATGATTTCGTCGATTTTGATGAAAACTGACCGTCATTTCCTTCCCGTTTGAGATATTTCGACGTTTAAGAGCTCGTTTTACTCCATTTAACGTCCAGAATGTAATACAAGCCAGCTTCAGCGTCGAAACAAGCGTAACAGCTCGCCAATCTCGATGATTTCGTCGATTTTGACGAAAACTAACCGTCGTTTCCTTCCCGTTTGAGATATTTCGACGTTTAAACGCTCATTCCACTCCTTTTTACGTGCAGAATGCAATGCACAACCGTTTAGCCGTCGAAACAAGCGAAACAGCTCGCAAATCTCGATGATTTCGTCGATTTTGATGAAAACTGACCGTCATTTCCTTCCCGTTTGAGATATTTCGACGTTTAAGAGCTCGTTTTACTCCATTTAACGTCCAGAATGTAATACAAGCCAGCTTCAGCGTCGAAACAAGCGTAACAGCTCGCCAATCTCGATGATTTCGTCGATTTTGACGAAAACTAACCGTCGTTTCCTTCCCGTTTGAGATATTTCGACGTTTAAGAGCTCGTTTTACTCCATTCAACGTGCAGAATGTAATACACGCCAGTTTCAGCGCCGAAACAAGCGGAACAGCTCGCAAATCTCGATGATTTCGTCGATTTTGACGAAAAATAACCGTCGTTTCCTTCCCGTTTGAGATATTTCGACGTTTAAGAGCTCGTTTTACTCCATTTAACGTGCAGAATGTAATAAACAGCCGTTTAACCGTCGAAACAAGCGGAACAGCTCGCAAATCTCGATGATTTCATCGATTTTGATGAAAACTGACCGTCATTTCCTTTCCATTTGAGATATTTCGACGATTAAACGCTCATTCCACTCCTTTTTACGTGCAGAATGCAATGCACAACCGTTTAGCCGTCGAAACAAGCGAAACAGCTCGCAAATCTCGATGATTTCGTCGATTTTGATGAAAACTGACCGTCGTTTCCTTCCCGTTTGAGATATTTCGACGTTTAAACGCTCATTTCACTCCTTTTTACGTGCAGAATGTAATAAACAACCGTTTAACCGTCGAAACAAGCGGAACAGCTCGCAAATCTCGACGATTTCGTCGATTTTGACGGAAACTAACCGTCGTTTCCTTCCCGTTTGGGATATTTCGATGTTTAAGAGCTCGTTTTACACCATTTAACGTGCAGAATGTAATACAAGCCAGTTTCAGCGTCGAAACAAGCGGAACAGCTCGCAAATCTCGATGATTTCGTCGATTTTGAGGAAAACTAACCGTCGCTTCCTTCCCGTTTGAAATATTTCGACGTTTAAGAGCTCGTTTTACTCCATTTAACGTGCACAATGTAATACACGCCAGTTTCATCCTCGAAACAAGCGGAACAGCTCGCCAATCTCGATGATTTCGTCGATTTTGACGAAAACTAACCGTCGTTTCCTTCCCGTTTGAGATATTTCGACGTTTAAGAGCTCGTTTTACTCCATTTAACGTGCAGAATGTAATAAACAGCCGTTTAACCGTCGAAACAAGCGGAACAGCTCGCAAATCTCGATGATTTCATCGATTTTGATGAAAACTGACCGTCATTTCCTTTCCATTTGAGATATTTCGACGTTTAAACGCTCATTCCACTCCTTTTTGCGTGCAGAATGCAATGCACAACCGTTTAGCCGTCGAAACAAGCGAAACAGCTCGCAAATCTCGATGATTTCGTCGATTTTGATGAAAACTGACCGTCGTTTCCTTCCCGTTTGAGATATTTCGACGTTTAAACGCTCATTTCACTCCTTTTTACGTGCAGAATGTAATAAACAACCGTTTAACCGTCGAAACAAGCGGAACAGCTCGCAAATCTCGACGATTTCGTCGATTTTGACGGAAACTAACCGTCGTTTCCTTTCCATTTGAGATATTTCGACGTTTAAACGCTCATTCCACTCCTTTTTACGTGCAGAATGCAATGCACAACCGTTTAGCCGTCGAAACAAGCGAAACAGCTCGCAAATCTCGATGATTTCGTCGATTTTGATGAAAACTGACCGTCGTTTCCTTCCCGTTTGAGATATTTCGACGTTTAAACGCTCATTTCACTCCTTTTTACGTGCAGAATGTAATAAACAACCGTTTAACCGTCGAAACAAGCGGAACAGCTCGCAAATCTCGACGATTTCGTCGATTTTGACGGAAACTAACCGTCGTTTCCTTTCCATTTGAGATATTTCGACGTTTAAACGCTC
Organism: Bombus flavifrons; assembly: GCF_040668555.2. NCBI lineage: Eukaryota > Metazoa > Arthropoda > Insecta > Hymenoptera > Apidae > Bombus > Bombus flavifrons. The sequence goes on from NW_027184974.1 coordinate 30,984, forward strand.
ATTCCACTCCTTTTTACGTGCAGAATGCAATGCACAACCGTTTAGCCGTCGAAACAAGCGAAACAGCTCGCAAATCTCGATGATTTCGTCGATTTTGATGAAAACTGACCGTCGTTTCCTTCCCGTTTGAGATATTTCGACGTTTAAACGCTCATTCCACTCCTTTTTACGTGCAGAATGCAATGCACAACCGTTTAGCCGTCGAAACAAGCGAAACAGCTCGCAAATCTCGATGATTTCGTCGATTTTGATGAAAACTGACCGTCATTTCCTTCCCGTTTGAGATATTTCGACGTTTAAGAGCTCGTTTTACTCCATTTAACGTCCAGAATGTAATACAAGCCAGCTTCAGCGTCGAAACAAGCGTAACAGCTCGCCAATCTCGATGATTTCGTCGATTTTGACGAAAACTAACCGTCGTTTCCTTCCCGTTTGAGATATTTCGACGTTTAAGAGCTCGTTTTACTCCATTCAACGTGCAGAATGTAATACAAGCCAGTTTCAGCGTCGAAACAAGCGGAACAGCTCGCAAATCTCGATGATTTCGTCGATTTTGAGGAAAACTAACCGTCGCTTCCTTCCCGTTTGAAATATTTCGACGTTTAAGAGCTCGTTTTACTCCATTTAACGTGCACAATGTAATACACGCCAGTTTCATCCTCGAAACAAGCGGAACAGCTCGCCAATCTCGATGATTTCGTCGATTTTGACGAAAACTAACCGTCGTTTCCTTCCCGTTTGAGATATTTCGACGTTTAAGAGCTCGTTTTACTCCATTTAACGTGCAGAATGTAATAAACAGCCGTTTAACCGTCGAAACAAGCGGAACAGCTCGCAAATCTCGATGATTTCATCGATTTTGATGAAAACTGACCGTCATTTCCTTTCCATTTGAGATATTTCGACGTTTAAACGCTCATTTCACTCCTTTTTACGTGCAGAATGTAATAAACAACCGTTTAACCGTCGAAACAAGCGGAACAGCTCGCAAATCTCGACGATTTCGTCGATTTTGACGAAAACTAACCGTCGTTTCCTTCCCGTTTGAGATATTTCGATGTTTAAGAGCTCGTTTTACTCCATTCAACGTGCAGAATGTAATACAAGCCAGTTTCAGCGTCGAAACAAGCGGAACAGCTCGCAAATCTCGATGATTTCGTCGATTTTGAGGAAAACTAACCGTCGCTTCCTTCCCGTTTGAAATATTTCGACGTTTAAGAGCTCGTTTTACTCCATTTAACGTGCACAATGTAATACACGCCAGTTTCATCCTCGAAACAAGCGGAACAGCTCGCTAAACTCGATGATTTAGTCGATTTTGACGAAAACTAACCGTCGTTTCCTTCCCGTTTGAGATATTTCGACGTTTAAGAGCTCGTTTTACTCCATTTAACGTGCAGAATGTAACACACGCCAGTTTCATCCTCGAAACAAGCGGAACAGCTCGGAAATCTCGATGATTTCGTCGATTTTGACGAAAACAAACCGTCGTTTCCTTCCCGTTTGAGATATTTCGACGTTTAAGAGCTCGTTTTACTCCATTTAACGTGCAGAATGTAATACACGCCAGTTTCATCCTCGAAACAAGCGTAACAGCTCGCCAATCTCGATGATTTCGTCGATTTTGACGAAAACTAACCGTCGTTTCCTTCCCGTTTGAGATATTTCGACGTTTAAACGCTCATTCCACTCCTTTTTACGTGCAGAATGCAATGCACAACCGTTTAGCCGTCGAAACAAGCGAAACAGCTCGCAAATCTCGATGATTTCGTCGATTTTGATGAAAACTGACCGTCATTTCCTTCCCGTTTGAGATATTTCGACGTTTAAGAGCTCGTTTTACTCCATTTAACGTGCAGAATGTAATACAAGCCAGCTTCAGCGTCGAAACAAGCGTAACAGCTCGCCAATCTCGATGATTTCGTCGATTTTGACGAAAACTAACCGTCGTTTCCTTCCCGTTTGAGATATTTCGACGTTTAAGAGCTCGTTTTACTCCATTCAACGTGCAGAATGTAATACACGCCAGTTTCAGCGCCGAAACAAGCGGAACAGCTCGCAAATCTCGATGATTTCGTCGATTTTGACGAAAAATAACCGTCGTTTCCTTCCCGTTTGAGATATTTCGACGTTTAAGAGCTCGTTTTACTCCATTTAACGTGCAGAATGTAATACAAGCCAGTTTCAGCGTCGAAACAAGCGGAACAGCTCGCAAATCTCGATGATTTCATCGATTTTGATGAAAACTGACCGTCATTTCCTTTCCATTTGAGATATTTCGACGTTTAAACGCTCATTCCACTCCTTTTTACGTGCAGAATGCAATGCACAACCGTTTAGCCGTCGAAACAAGCGAAACAGCTCGCAAATCTCGATGATTTCGTCGATTTTGATGAAAACTGACCGTCGTTTCCTTCCCGTTTGAGATATTTCGACGTTTAAACGCTCATTTCACTCCTTTTTACGTGCAGAATGTAATAAACAACCGTTTAACCGTCGAAACAAGCGGAACAGCTCGCAAATCTCGACGATTTCGTCGATTTTGACGGAAACTAACCGTCGTTTCCTTCCCGTTTGGGATATTTCGATGTTTAAGAGCTCGTTTTACACCATTTAACGTGCAGAATGTAATACAAGCCAGTTTCAGCGTCGAAACAAGCGGAACAGCTCGCAAATCTCGATGATTTCGTCGATTTTGACGAAAACTAACCGTCGTTTCCTTCCCGTTTGAGATATTTCGACGTTTAAGAGCTCGTTTTACTCCATTTAACGTGCAGAATGTAATACACGCCAGTTTCATCCTCGAAACAAGCGTAACAGCTCGCCAATCTCGATGATTTCGTCGATTTTGACGAAAACTAACCGTCGTTTCCTTCCCGTTTGAGATATTTCGACGTTTAAGAGCTCGTTTTACTCCATTCAACGTGCAGAATGTAATACAAGCCAGTTTCAGCGTCGAAACAAGCGGAACAGCTCGCAAATCTCGATGATTTCGTCGATTTTGAGGAAAACTAACCGTCGCTTCCTTCCCGTTTGAAATATTTCGACGTTTAAGAGCTCGTTTTACTCCATTTAACGTGCACAATGTAATACACGCCAGTTTCATCCTCGAAACAAGCGGAACAGCTCGCCAATCTCGATGATTTCGTCGATTTTGACGAAAACTAACCGTCGTTTCCTTCCCGTTTGAGATATTTCGACGTTTAAGAGCTCGTTTTACTCCATTTAACGTGCAGAATGTAATAAACAGCCGTTTAACCGTCGAAACAAGCGGAACAGCTCGCAAATCTCGATGATTTCATCGATTTTGATGAAAACTGACCGTCATTTCCTTTCCATTTGAGATATTTCGACGTTTAAACGCTCATTCCACTCCTTTTTACGTGCAGAATGCAATGCACAACCGTTTAGCCGTCGAAACAAGCGAAACAGCTCGCAAATCTCGATGATTTCGTCGATTTTGATGAAAACTGACCGTCGTTTCCTTCCCGTTTGAGATATTTCGACGTTTAAACGCTCATTTCACTCCTTTTTACGTGCAGAATGTAATAAACAACCGTTTAACCGTCGAAACAAGCGGAACAGCTCGCAAATCTCGACGATTTCGTCGATTTTGACGGAAACTAACCGTCGTTTCCTTTCCATTTGAGATATTTCGACGTTTAAACGCTCATTCCACTCCTTTTTACGTGCAGAATGCAATGCACAACCGTTTAGCCGTCGAAACAAGCGAAACAGCTCGCAAATCTCGATGATTTCGTCGATTTTGATGAAAACTGACCGTCGTTTCCTTCCCGTTTGAGATATTTCGACGTTTAAACGCTCATTCCACTCCTTTTTACGTGCAGAATGCAATGCACAACCGTTTAGCCGTCGAAACAAGCGAAACAGCTCGCAAATCTCGATGATTTCGTCGATTTTGATGAAAACTGACCGTCATTTCCTTCCCGTTTGAGATATTTCGACGTTTAAGAGCTCGTTTTACTCCATTTAACGTCCAGAATGTAATACAAGCCAGCTTCAGCGTCGAAACAAGCGTAACAGCTCGCCAATCTCGATGATTTCGTCGATTTTGACGAAAACTAACCGTCGTTTCCTTCCCGTTTGAGATATTTCGACGTTTAAACGCTCATTCCACTCCTTTTTACGTGCAGAATGCAATGCACAACCGTTTAGCCGTCGAAACAAGCGAAACAGCTCGCAAATCTCGATGATTTCGTCGATTTTGATGAAAACTGACCGTCATTTCCTTCCCGTTTGAGATATTTCGACGTTTAAGAGCTCGTTTTACTCCATTTAACGTCCAGAATGTAATACAAGCCAGCTTCAGCGTCGAAACAAGCGTAACAGCTCGCCAATCTCGATGATTTCGTCGATTTTGACGAAAACTAACCGTCGTTTCCTTCCCGTTTGAGATATTTCGACGTTTAAGAGCTCGTTTTACTCCATTCAACGTGCAGAATGTAATACACGCCAGTTTCAGCGCCGAAACAAGCGGAACAGCTCGCAAATCTCGATGATTTCGTCGATTTTGACGAAAAATAACCGTCGTTTCCTTCCCGTTTGAGATATTTCGACGTCTAAGAGCTCGTTTTACTCCATTTAACGTGCAGAATGTAATAAACAGCCGTTTAACCGTCGAAACAAGCGGAACAGCTCGCAAATCTCGATGATTTCATCGATTTTGATGAAAACTGACCGTCATTTCCTTTCCATTTGAGATATTTCGACGATTAAACGCTCATTCCACTCCTTTTTACGTGCAGAATGCAATGCACAACCGTTTAGCCGTCGAAACAAGCGAAACAGCTCGCAAATCTCGATGATTTCGTCGATTTTGATGAAAACTGACCGTCGTTTCCTTCCCGTTTGAGATATTTCGACGTTTAAACGCTCATTTCACTCCTTTTTACGTGCAGAATGTAATAAACAACCGTTTAACCGTCGAAACAAGCGGAACAGCTCGCAAATCTCGACGATTTCGTCGATTTTGACGGAAACTAACCGTCGTTTCCTTCCCGTTTGGGATATTTCGATGTTTAAGAGCTCGTTTTACACCATTTAACGTGCAGAATGTAATACAAGCCAGTTTCAGCGTCGAAACAAGCGGAACAGCTCGCAAATCTCGATGATTTCGTCGATTTTGAGGAAAACTAACCGTCGTTTCCTTCCCGTTTGAAATATTTCGACGTTTAAGAGCTCGTTTTATTCCATTTAACGTGCAGAATGTAATACACGCCAGTTTCATCCTCGAAACAAGCGGAACAGCTCGCAAAACTCGATGATTTAGTCGATTTTGACGAAAACTAATCGTCGTTACCTTCCCGTTTGAGATATTTCGACGTTTAAGAGCTCGTTTTACTCCATTTAACGTGCAGAATGTAACACACGCCAGTTTCATCCTCGAAACAAGCGGAACAGCTCGGAAATCTCGATGATTTCGTCGATTTTGACGAAAACAAACCGTCGTTTCCTTCCCGTTTGAGATATTTCGACGTTTAAGAGCTCGTTTTACTCCATTTAACGTGCAGAATGTAATACACGCCAGTTTCATCCTCGAAACAAGCGTAACAGCTCGCCAATCTCGATGATTTCGTCGATTTTGACGAAAACTAACCGTCGTTTCCTTCCCGTTTGAGATATTTCGACGTTTAAACGCTCATTCCACTCCTTTTTACGTGCAGAATGCAATGCACAACCGTTTAGCCGTCGAAACAAGCGAAACAGCTCGCAAATCTCGATGATTTCGTCGATTTTGATGAAAACTGACCGTCATTTCCTTCCCGTTTGAGATATTTCGACGTTTAAGAGCTCGTTTTACTCCATTTAACGTGCAGAATGTAATACAAGCCAGCTTCAGCGTCGAAACAAGCGTAACAGCTCGCCAATCTCGATGATTTCGTCGATTTTGACGAAAACTAACCGTCGTTTCCTTCCCGTTTGAGATATTTCGACGTTTAAGAGCTCGTTTTACTCCATTCAACGTGCAGAATGTAATACACGCCAGTTTCAGCGCCGAAACAAGCGGAACAGCTCGCAAATCTCGATGATTTCGTCGATTTTGACGAAAAATAACCGTCGTTTCCTTCCCGTTTGAGATATTTCGACGTTTAAGAGCTCGTTTTACTCCATTTAACGTGCAGAATGTAATAAACAGCCGTTTAAACCGTCGAAACAAGCGGAACAGCTCGCAAATCTCGATGATTTCATCGATTTTGATGAAAACTGACCGTCATTTCCTTTCCATTTGAGATATTTCGACGTTTAAACGCTCATTCCACTCCTTTTTACGTGCAGAATGCAATGCACAACCGTTTAGCCGTCGAAACAAGCGAAACAGCTCGCAAATCTCGATGATTTCGTCGATTTTGATGAAAACTGACCGTCGTTTCCTTCCCGTTTGAGATATTTCGACGTTTAAACGCTCATTTCACTCCTTTTTACGTGCAGAATGTAATAAACAACCGTTTAAACCGTCGAAACAAGCGGAACAGCTCGCAAATCTCGACGATTTCGTCGATTTTGACGGAAACTAACCGTCGTTTCCTTCCCGTTTGGGATATTTCGATGTTTAAGAGCTCGTTTTACACCATTTAACGTGCAGAATGTAATACAAGCCAGCTTCAGCGTCGAAACAAGCGTAACAGCTCGCCAATCTCGATGATTTCGTCGATTTTGACGAAAACTAACCGTCGTTTCCTTCCCGTTTGAGATATTTCGACGTTTAAGAGCTCGTTTTACTCCATTCAACGTGCAGAATGTAATACACGCCAGTTTCAGCGCCGAAACAAGCGGAACAGCTCGCAAATCTCGATGATTTCGTCGATTTTGACGAAAAATAACCGTCGTTTCCTTCCCGTTTGAGATATTTCGACGTTTAAGAGCTCGTTTTACTCCATTTAACGTGCAGAATGTAATAAACAGCCGTTTAAACCGTCGAAACAAGCGGAACAGCTCGCAAATCTCGATGATTTCATCGATTTTGATGAAAACTGACCGTCATTTCCTTTCCATTTGAGATATTTCGACGTTTAAACGCTCATTCCACTCCTTTTTACGTGCAGAATGCAATGCACAACCGTTTAGCCGTCGAAACAAGCGAAACAGCTCGCAAATCTCGATGATTTCGTCGATTTTGATGAAAACTGACCGTCGTTTCCTTCCCGTTTGAGATATTTCGACGTTTAAACGCTCATTTCACTCCTTTTTAAGTGCAGAATGTAATAAACAACCGTTTAACCGTCGAAACAAGCGGAACAGCTCGCAAATCTCGACGATTTCGTCGATTTTGACGGAAACTAACCGTCGTTTCCTTCCCGTTTGGGATATTTCGATGTTTAAGAGCTCGTTTTACACCATTTAACGTGCAGAATGTAATACAAGCCAGTTTCAGCGTCGAAACAAGCGGAACAGCTCGCAAATCTCGATGATTTCGTCGATTTTGAGGAAAACTAACCGTCGCTTCCTTCCCGTTTGAAATATTTCGACGTTTAAGAGCTCGTTTTACTCCATTTAACGTGCAGAATGTAATACACGCCAGTTTCATCCTCGAAACAAGCGTAACAGCTCGCCAATCTCGATGATTTCGTCGATTTTGACGAAAACTAACCGTCGTTTCCTTCCCGTTTGAGATATTTCGACGTTTAAACGCTCATTCCACTCCTTTTTACGTGCAGAATGCAATGCACAACCGTTTAGCCGTCGAAACAAGCGAAACAGCTCGCAAATCTCGATGATTTCGTCGATTTTGATGAAAACTGACCGTCATTTCCTTCCCGTTTGAGATATTTCGACGTTTAAGAGCTCGTTTTACTCCATTTAACGTGCAGAATGTAATACAAGCCAGCTTCAGCGTCGAAACAAGCGTAACAGCTCGCCAATCTCGATGATTTCGTCGATTTTGACGAAAACTAACCGTCGTTTCCTTCCCGTTTGAGATATTTCGACGTTTAAGAGCTCGTTTTACTCCATTTAACGTGCAGAATGTAACACACGCCAGTTTCATCCTCGAAACAAGCGGAACAGCTCGGAAATCACGATGATTTCGTCGATTTTGAGGAAAACTAACCGTCGTTTCCTTCCCGTTTGAGATATTTCGACGTTTAAACGCTCATTCCACTCCTTTTTACGTGCAGAATGCAATGCACAACCGTTTAGCCGTCGAAACAAGCGAAACAGCTCGCAAATCTCGATGATTTCGTCGATTTTGATGAAAACTGACCGTCATTTCCTTCCCGTTTGAGATATTTCGACGTTTAAGAGCTCGTTTTACTCCATTTAACGTGCAGAATGTAATACAAGCCAGCTTCAGCGTCGAAACAAGCGGAACAGCTCGCAAATCTCGATGATTTCGTCGATTTTGAGGAAAACTAACCGTCGCTTCCTTCCCGTTTGAAATATTTCGACGTTTAAGAGCTCGTTTTACTCCATTTAACGTGCACAATGTAATACACGCCAGTTTCATCCTCGAAACAAGCGGAACAGCTCGGAAATCTCGATGATTTCGTCGATTTTGAGGAAAACTAACCGTCGTTTCCTTCCCGTTTGAGATATTTCGACGTTTAAGAGCTCGTTTTACTCCATTTAACGTGCAGAATGTAATACACGCCAGTTTCATCCTCGAAACAAGCGTAACAGCTCGCCAATCTCGATGATTTCGTCGATTTTGACGAAAACTAACCGTCGTTTCCTTCCCGTTTGAGATATTTCGACGTTTAAACGCTCATTCCACTCCTTTTTACGTGCAAAATGCAATGGACAACCGTTTAGCCGTCGAAACAAGCGAAACAGCTCGCAAATCTCGATGATTTCGTCGATTTTGATGAAAACTGACCGTCATTTCCTTCCCGTTTGAGATATTTCGACGTTTAAGAGCTCGTTTTACTCCATTTAACGTGCAGAATGTAATACAAGCCAGCTTCAGCGTCGAAACAAGCGTAACAGCTCGCCAATCTCGATGATTTCGTCGATTTTGACGAAAACTAACCGTCGTTTCCTTCCCGCTTGAGATATTTCGACGTTTAAGAGCTCGTTTTACTCAATTCAACGTGCAGAATGTAATACACGCCAGTTTCAGCGCCGAAACAAGCGGAACAGCTCGCAAATCTCGATGATTTCGTCGATTTTGACGAAAAATAACCGTCGTTTCCTTCCCGTTTGAGATATTTCGACGTTTAAGAGCTCGTTTTACTCCATTTAACGTGCAGAATGTAATAAACAGCCGTTTAACCGTCGAAACAAGCGGAACAGCTCGCAAATCTCGATGATTTCATCGATTTTGATGAAAACTGACCGTCATTTCCTTTCCATTTGAGATATTTCGACGTTTAAACGCTCATTCCACTCCTTTTTACGTGCAGAATGCAATGCACAACCGTTTAGCCGTCGAAACAAGCGAAACAGCTCGCAAATCTCGATGATTTCGTCGATTTTGATGAAAACTGACCGTCGTTTCCTTCCCGTTTGAGATATTTCGACGTTTAAACGCTCATTTCACTCCTTTTTACGTGCAGAATGTAATAAACAACCGTTTAACCGTCGAAACAAGCGGAACAGCTCGCAAATCTCGACGATTTCGTCGATTTTGACGGAAACTAACCGTCGTTTCCTTCCCGTTTGGGATATTTCGATGTTTAAGAGCTCGTTTTACACCATTTAACGTGCAGAGTGTAATACAAGCCAGTTTCAGCGTCGAAACAAGCGGAACAGCTCGCAAATCTCGATGATTTCGTCGATTTTGAGGAAAACTAACCGCCGCTTCCTTCCCGTTTGAAATATTTCGACGTTTAAGAGCTCGTTTTACTCCATTTAACGTGCACAATGTAATACACGCCAGTTTCATCCTCGAAACAAGCGGAACAGCTCGCTAAACTCGATGATTTAGTCGATTTTGACGAAAACTAATCGTCGTTACCTTCCCGTTTGAGATATTTCGACGTTTAAGAGCTCGTTTTACTCCATTTAACGTGCAGAATGTAACACACGCCAGTTTCATCCTCGAAACAATCGGAACAGCTCGGAAATCTCGATGATTTCGTCGATTTTGACGAAAACAAACCGTCGTTTCCTTCCCGTTTGAGATATTTCGACGTTTAAGAGCTCGTTTTCCTCCATTTAACGTGCAGAATGTAACACACGCCAGCTTCATCCTCGAAACAAGCGGAACAGCTCGCAAATCTCGATGATTTAGTCGATTTTGACGAAAACTAACCGTCGTTACCTTCCCGTTTGAGATATTTCGACGTTTAAGAGCACGTTTTACTCCATTTAACGTGCAGAATGTAACACACGCCAGTTTCATCCTCGAAACAAGCGAAACAGCTCGCAAATCTAGATGATTTCGTCGATTTTGATGAAAACTGACCGTTGTTTCCTTCCCGTTTGAGATATTTCGACGTTTAAACGCTCATTCCACTCCTTTTTACGTGCAGAATGTAATAAACAACCGTTTAACCGTCGAAACAAGCGGAACAGCTCGCAAATCTCGACGATTTCGTCGATTTTGATGAAAACTGACCGTCATTTCCTTCCCGTTTGAGATATTTCGACGTTTAAGCGCTCCTTTTACTCCTTTTTACGTGCAGAATGTAATAAACAGCCGTTTAACCGTCGAAACAAGCGGAACAGCTCGCAAATCTCGATGATTTCATCGATTTTGATGAAAACTGACCGTCATTTCCTTTCCGTTTGAGATATTTCGACGTTTAAACGCTCATTCCACTCCTTTTTACGTGCAGAATGCAATGCACAACCGTTTAGCCGTCGAAACAAGCGAAACAGCTCGCAAATCTCGATGATTTCGTCGATTTTGATGAAAACTGACCGTCGTTTCCTTCCCGTTTGAGATATTTCGACGTTTAAACGCTCATTTCACTGCTTTTTACGTGCAGAATGTAATAAACAACCGTTTAACCGTCGAAACAAGCGGAACAGCTCGCAAATCTCGACGATTTCGTCGATTTTGACGGAAACTAACCGTCGTTTCCTTCCCGTTTGGGATATTTCGATGTTTAAGAGCTCGTTTTACACCATTTAACGTGCAGAATGTAATACAAGCCAGTTTCAGCGTCGAAACAAGCGGAACAGCTCGCAAATCACGATGATTTCGTCGATTTTGAGGAAAACTAACCGTCGTTTCCTTCCCGTTTGAAATATTTCGACGTTTAAGAGCTCGTTTTACTCCATTTAACGTGCACAATGTAATACACGCCAGTTTCATCCTCGAAACAAGCGGGACAGCTCGCAAATCTCGATGATTTCGTCGATTTTGACGAAAAATAACCGTCGTTTCCTTTCCGTTTGAGATATTTCGACGTTTAAGAGCTCGTTTTGCTCCTTTTTACGTGCAGAATGTAATAAACAGCCGTTTAACCGTCGAAACAAGCGGAACAGCTCGCAAATCTCGATGATTTCATCGATTTTGATGAAAACTGACCGTCATTTCCTTCCCGTTTGAGATATTTCGACGTTTAAACGCTCATTCCACTCCTTTTTACGTGCAGAATGCAATGCACAACCGTTTAGCCGTCGAAACAAGCGAAACAGCTCGCAAATCTCGACGATTTCGTCGATTTTGACGGAAACTAACCGTCGTTTCCTTCCCGTTTGAGATATTTCGATGTTTAAGAGCTCGTTTTACACCATTTAACGTGCAGAATGTAATACACGCCAGTTTCATCCTCGAAACAAGCGGAACAGCTCGCAAATCTCGACGATTTCGTCGATTTTGACGAAAACTAACAGTCGTTTCCTTCCCGTTTGAGATATTTCGATGTTTAAGAGCTCGTTTTACACCATTTAACGTGCAGAATGTAATACATGCCAGTTTCAGCGTCGAAACAAGCGGAACAGCTCGCAAATCTCGATGATTTAGTCGATTTTGACGAAAACTAACCGTCGTTACCTTCCCGCTTGAGATATTTCGACGTTTAAGAGCACGTTTTACTCCATTTAACGTGCAGAATGTAACACACGCCAGTTTCATCCTCGAAACAAGCGGAACAGCTCGCAAATCTCGATGATTTCGTCGATTTTGACGAAAACTAATCGTCGTTTCCTTCCCGTTTGAGATATTTCGACGTTTAAGCGCTCTTTTTACTCCATTTAACGTTCACAATGTAATACACGCCAGTTTCATCCTCGAAACAAGCGGAACAGCTCGCAAAACTCGATGATTTAGTCGATTTTGACGAAAACTAATCGTCGTTACCTTCCCGTTTGAGATATTTCGACGTTTAAACGCTCATTTCACTCCTTTTTACGTGCAGAATGTAATAAACAACCGTTTAACCGTCGAAACAAGCGGAACAGCTCGCAAATCTCGATGATTTCGTCGATTTTGATGAAAACTGACCGTCATTTCCTTCCCGTTTGAGATATTTCGACGTTTAAGCGCTCCTTTTACTCCTTTTTACGTGCAGAATGTAATAAACAGCCGTTTAACCGTCGAAACAAGCGGAACAGCTCGCAAATCTCGATGATTTCATCGATTTTGACGGAAACTAACCGTCGTTTCCTTCCCGTTTGAGATATTTCGATGTTTAAGAGCTCGTTTTACACCATTTAACGTGCAGAATGTAATACAAACCAGTTTCATCCTCGAAACGAGCGGGACAGCTCGCAAATCTCGATGATTTCGTCGATTTTGACGAAAACTAATCGTCGTTTCCTTCCCGTTTGAGATATTTCGACGTTTAAGCGCTCTTTTTACTCCATTTAACGTGCACAATGTAATACACGCCAGTTTCATCCTCGAAACAAGCGGAACAGCTCGCAAAACTCGATGATTTAGTCGATTTTGACGAAAACTAATCGTCGTTACCTTCCCGTTTGAGATATTTCGACGTTTAAGAGCTCGTTTTACTCCATTTAACGTGCAGAATGTAACACACGCCAGTTTCATCCTCGAAACAAGCGGAACAGCTCGCAAATCTCGATGATTTAGTCGATTTTGACGAAAACTAACCGTCGTTACCTTCCCGTTTGAGATATTTCGACGTTTAAGAGCTCGTTTTACTCCATTTAACGTGCAGAATGTAACACACGCCAGTTTCATCCTCGAAACAAGCGGAACAGCTCGGAAATCTCGATGATTTCGTCGATTTTGACGAAAACAAACCGTCGTATCCTTCCCGTTTGAGACATTTCGACGTTTAAGAGCTCGTTTTACTCCATTTAACGTGCAGAATGTAACAAGCGCCAGTTTCATCCTCGAAACAAGCGGAACAGCTCGCAAATCTCGATGATTTCGTCGATTTTGACGAAAACTAACCGTCGTTTCCTTCCCGTTTGAGATATTTCGACGTTTTAGAGCTCCTTTTACTCCATTTAACGTGCAGAATGTAATACACGCCAGTTTCATCCTCGAAACAAGCGGGACAGCTCGCAAATCTCGATGATTTCATCGATTTTGATGAAAACTGACCGTCATTTCCTTCCCGTTTGAGATATTTCGACGTTTAAACGCTCATTCCACTCCTTTTTACGTGCAGAATGTAATAAACAACCGTTTAACCGTCGAAACAAGCGGAACAGCTCGCAAATCTCGACGATTTCGTCGATTTTGACGGAAACTAACCGTCGTTTCCTTCCCGTTTGAGATATTTCGACGTTTAAACGCTGATTTCACTCCTTTTTACGTGCAGAATGTAATAAACAACCGTTTAACCGTCGAAACAAGCGGAACAGCTCGCAAATCTCGATGATTTCGTCGATTTTGATGAAAACTGACCGTCGTTTCCTTCCCGTTTGAGATATTTCGACGTTTAAACGCTCATTCCACTCCTTTTTACGTGCAGAATGTAATAAACAACCGTTTAACCGTCGAAACAAGCGGAACAGCTCGCAAATCTCGACGATTTCGTCGATTTTGACGGAAACTAACCGTCGTTTCCTTCCCGTTTGAGATATTTCGACGTTTAAACGCTGATTTCACTCCTTTTTACGTGCAGAATGTAATAAACAACCGTTTAACCGTCGAAACAAGCGAAACAGCTCGCAAATCTCGATGATTTCGTCGATTTTGATGAAAACTGACCGTCGTTTCCTTCCCGTTTGAGATATTTCGACGTTTAAACGCTCATTCCACTCCTTTTTACGTGCAGAATGCAATGCACAACCGTTTAGCCGTCGAAACAAGCGAAACAGCTCGCAAATCTCGATGATTTCGTCGATTTTGATGAAAACTGACCGTCGTTTCCTTCCCGTTTGAGATATTTCGACGTTTAAACGCTGATTTCACTCCTTTTTACGTGCAGAATGTAATAAACAACCGTTTAACCGTCGAAACAAGCGGAACAGCTCGCAAATCTCGACGATTTCGTCGATTTTGACGGAAACTAACCGTCGTTTCCTTCCCGTTTGGGATATTTCGATGTTTAAGAGCTCGTTTTACACCATTTAACGTGCAGAATGTAATACAATCCAGTTTCAGCGTCGAAACAAGCGGAACAGCTCGCAAATCTCGATGATTTCGTCGATTTTGAGGAAAACTAACCGTCGTTTCCTTCCCGTTTGAAATATTTCGACGTTTAAGAGCTCGTTTTATTCCATTTAACGTGCAGAATGTAATACACGCCAGTTTCATCCTCGAAACAAGCGGAACAGCTCGCAAAACTCGATGATTTAGTCGATTTTGACGAAAACTAATCGTCGTTACCTTCCCGTTTGAGATATTTCGACGTTTAAGAGCTCGTTTTACTCCATTTAACGTGCAGAATGTAACACACGCCAGTTTCATCCTCGAAACAAGCGGAACAGCTCGCAAATCTCGATGATTTAGTCGATTTTGACGAAAACTAACCGTCGTTACCTTCCCGTTTGAGATATTTCGACGTTTAAGAGCTCGTTTTACTCCATTTAACGTGCAGAATGTAACACACGCCAGTTTCATCCTCGAAACAAGCGGAACAGCTCGCAAATCTCGATGATTTCGTCGATTTTGATGAAAACTGACCGTCGTTTCCTTCCCGTTTGAGATATTTCGACGTTTAAACGCTCATTTCACTCCTTTTTACGTGCAGAATGTAATAAACAACCGTTTAACCGTCGAAACAAGCGGAACAGCTCGCAAATCTCGATGATTTCGTCGATTTTGATGAAAACTGACCGTCATTTCCTTCCCGTTTGAGATATTTCGACGTTTAAGCGCTCCTTTTACTCCTTTTTACGTGCAGAATGTAATAAACAGCCGTTTAACCGTCGAAACAAGCGGAACAGCTCGCAAATCTCGATGATTTCATCGATTTTGATGAAAACTGACCGTCATTTCCTTCCCGTTTGAGATATTTCGACGTTTTAAACGCTCATTCCACTCCTTTTTACGTGCAGAATGCAATGCACAACCGTTTAGCCGTCGAAACAAGAGAAACAGCTCACAAATCTCGATGATTTCGTCGATTTTGATGAAAACTGACCGTCGTTTCCTTCCCGTTTGAGATATTTCGACGTTTAAACGCTCATTTCACTCCTTTTTACGTGCAGAATGTAATAAACAACCGTTTAACCGTCGAAACAAGCGGAACAGCTCGCAAATCTCGACGATTTCGTCGATTTTGACGAAAACTAACCGTCGTTTCCTTCCCGTTTGAGACATTTCGACGTTTAAGAGCTCGTTTTACTCCATTTAACGTGCAGAATGTAACAAGCGCCAGTTTCATCCTCGAAACAAGCGGAACAGCTCGCAAATCTCGATGATTTCGTCGATTTTGATGAAAACTGACCGTCGTTTCCTTCCCGTTTGAGATATTTCGACGTTTAAACGCTCCTTTTACTCCTTTTTACGTGCAGAATGTAATACACGCCAGTTTCATCCTCGAAACAAGCGGAACAGCTCGCAAATCTCGACGATTTCGTCGATTTTGACGGAAACTAACCGTCGTTTCCTTCCCGTTTGAGATATTTCGATGTTTAAGAGCTCGTTTTACACCATTTAACGTGCAGAATGTAATACACGCCAGTTTCATCCTCGAAACAAGCGGAACAGCTCGCAAATCTCGACGATTTCGTCGATTTTGACGGAAACTAACCGTCGTTTCCTTCCCGTTTGAGATATTTCGATGTTTAAGAGCTCGTTTTACACCATTTAACGTGCAGAATGTAATACACGCCAGTTTCATCCTCGAAACAAGCGTAACAGCTCGCAAATCTCGATGATTTAGTCGATTTTGACGAAAACTAACCGTCGTTACCTTCCCGCTTGAGATATTTCGACGTTTAAGAGCACGTTTTACTCCATTTAACGTGCAGAATGTAACACACGCCAGTTTCATCCTCGAAACAAGCGGAACAGCTCGCAAATCTCGATGATTTCGTCGATTTTGATGAAAACTGACCGTCGTTTCCTTCCCGTTTGAGATATTTCGACGTTTAAGCGCTCCTTTTACTCCTTTTTACGTGCAGAATGTAATAAACAGCCGTTTAACCGTCGAAACAAGCGGAACAGCTCGCAAATCTCGATGATTTCATCGATTTTGATGAAAACTGACCGTCATTTCCTTCCCGTTTGAGATATTTCGACGTTTAAAACGCTCATTCCACTCCTTTTTACGTGCAGAATGCAATGCACAACCGTTTAACCGTCGAAACAAGCGAAACAGCTCGCAAATCTCGATGATTTCGTCGATTTTGATGAAAACTGACCGTCGTTTCCTTCCCGTTTGAGATATTTCGACGTTTAAACGCACATTTCACTCCTTCTTACGTGCAGAATGTAATAAACAACCGTTTAACCGTCGAAACAAGCGAAACAGCTCGCAAATCTCGACGATTTCGTCGATTTTGACGAAAACTAACCGTCGCTACCTTCCCGAATGAGATATTTCGACGTTTAAGAGCACGTTTCACTCCTTTTTACGTGCAGAATGTAATAAACAACCGTTTAACCGTCGAAACAAGCGAAACAGCTCGCAAATCTCGACGATTTCGTCGATTTTGACGGAAACTAACCGTCGTTTCCTTCCCGTTTGGGATATTTCGATGTTTAAGAGCTCGTTTTACACCATTTAACGTGCAGAATGTAATACAAGCCAGTTTCAGCGTCGAAACAAGCGGAACAGCTCGCAAATCTCGATGATTTCGTCGATTTTGAGGAAAACTAACCGTCGTTTCCTTCCCGTTTGAAATATTTCGACGTTTAAGAGCTCGTTTTATTCCATTTAACGTGCAGAATGTAATACACGCCAGTTTCATCCTCGAAACAAGCGGGACAGCTCGCAAATCTCGATGATTTCGTCGATTTTGACGAAAACTAATCGTCGTTTCCTTCCCGTTTGAGATATTTCGACGTTTAAGCGCTCTTTTTACTCCATTTAACGTGCACAATGTAATACACGCCAGTTTCATCCTCGAAACAAGCGGAACAGCTCGCAAAACTCGATGATTTAGTCGATTTTGACGAAAACTAATCGTCGTTACCTTCCCGTTTGAGATATTTCGACGTTTAAGAGCTCGTTTTACTCCATTTAACGTGCAGAATGTAACACACGCCAGTTTCATCCTCGAAACAAGCGGAACAGCTCGCAAATCTCGATGATTTCGTCGATTTTGACGAAAACAAACCGTCGTATCCTTCCCGTTTGAGACATTTCGACGTTTAAGAGCTCGTTTTACTCCATTTAACGTGCAGAATGTAACAAGCGCCAGTTTCATCCTCGAAACAAGCGGAACAGCTCGCAAATCTCGATGATTTCGTCGATTTTGACGAAAACTAACCGTCGTTTCCTTCCCGTTTGAGATATTTCGACGTTTTAGAGCTCCTTTTACTCCATTTAACGTGCAGAATGTAATACACGCCAGTTTCATCCTCGAAACAAGCGGGACAGCTCGCAAATCTCGATGATTTCATCGATTTTGATGAAAACTGACCGTCATTTCCTTCCCGTTTGAGATATTTCGACGTTTAAACGCTCATTCCACTCCTTTTTACGTGCAGAATGTAATAAACAACCGTTTAACCGTCGAAACAAGCGGAACAGCTCGCAAATCTCGACGATTTCGTCGATTTTGACGGAAACTAACCGTCGTTTCCTTCCCGTTTGAGATATTTCGACGTTTAAACGCTGATTTCACTCCTTTTTACGTGCAGAATGTAATAAACAACCGTTTAAACCGTCGAAACAAGCGGAACAGCTCGCAAATCTCGATGATTTCGTCGATTTTGATGAAAACTGACCGTCGTTTCCTTCCCGTTTGAGATATTTCGACGTTTAAACGCTCATTCCACTCCTTTTTACGTGCAGAATGTAATAAACAACCGTTTAACCGTCGAAACAAGCGGAACAGCTCGCAAATCTCGACGATTTCGTCGATTTTGACGGAAACTAACCGTCGTTTCCTTCCCGTTTGAGATATTTCGACGTTTAAACGCTGATTTCACTCCTTTTTACGTGCAGAATGTAATAAACAACCGTTTAACCGTCGAAACAAGCGAAACAGCTCGCAAATCTCGATGATTTCGTCGATTTTGATGAAAACTGACCGTCGTTTCCTTCCCGTTTGAGATATTTCGACGTTTAAACGCTCATTCCACTCCTTTTTACGTGCAGAATGCAATGCACAACCGTTTAGCCGTCGAAACAAGCGAAACAGCTCGCAAATCTCGATGATTTCGTCGATTTTGATGAAAACTGACCGTCGTTTCCTTCCCGTTTGAGATATTTCGACGTTTAAACGCTGATTTCACTCCTTTTTACGTGCAGAATGTAATAAACAACCGTTTAACCGTCGAAACATGCGGAACAGCTCGCAAATCTCGACGATTTCGTCGATTTTGACGGAAACTAACCGTCGTTTCCTTCCCGTTTGGGATATTTCGATGTTTAAGAGCTCGTTTTACACCATTTAACGTGCAGAATGTAATACAAGCCAGTTTCAGCGTCGAAACAAGCGGAACAGCTCGCAAATCTCGATGATTTCGTCGATTTTGAGGAAAACTAACCGTCGTTTCCTTCCCGTTTGAAATATTTCGACGTTTAAGAGCTCGTTTTATTCCATTTAACGTGCAGAATGTAATACACGCCAGTTTCATCCTCGAAACAAGCGGAACAGCTCGCAAAACTCGATGATTTAGTCGATTTTGACGAAAACTAATCGTCGTTACCTTCCCGTTTGAGATATTTCGACGTTTAAGAGCTCGTTTTACTCCATTTAACGTGCAGAATGTAACACACGCCAGTTTCATCCTCGAAACAAGCGGAACAGCTCGCAAATCTCGATGATTTAGTCGATTTTGACGAAAACTAACCGTCGTTACCTTCCCGTTTGAGATATTTCGACGTTTAAGAGCTCGTTTTACTCCATTTAACGTGCAGAATGTAACACACGCCAGTTTCATCCTCGAAACAAGCGGAACAGCTCGCAAATCTCGATGATTTCGTCGATTTTGATGAAAACTGACCGTCGTTTCCTTCCCGTTTGAGATATTTCGACGTTTAAAACGCTCATTTCACTCCTTTTTACGTGCAGAATGTAATAAACAACCGTTTAACCGTCGAAACAAGCGGAACAGCTCGCAAATCTCGATGATTTCGTCGATTTTGATGAAAACTGACCGTCATTTCCTTCCCGTTTGAGATATTTCGACGTTTAAGCGCTCCTTTTACTCCTTTTTACGTGCAGAATGTAATAAACAGCCGTTTAACCGTCGAAACAAGCGGAACAGCTCGCAAATCTCGATGATTTCATCGATTTTGATGAAAACTGACCGTCATTTCCTTCCCGTTTGAGATATTTCGACGTTTAAACGCTCATTCCACTCCTTTTTACGTGCAGAATGCAATGCACAACCGTTTAGCCGTCGAAACAAGAGAAACAGCTCACAAATCTCGATGATTTCGTCGATTTTGATGAAAACTGACCGTCGTTTCCTTCCCGTTTGAGATATTTCGACGTTTAAACGCTCATTTCACTCCTTTTTACGTGCAGAATGTAATAAACAACCGTTTAACCGTCGAAACAAGCGGAACAGCTCGCAAATCTCGACGATTTCGTCGATTTTGACGAAAACTAACCGTCGTTTCCTTCCCGTTTGAGACATTTCGACGTTTAAGAGCTCGTTTTACTCCATTTAACGTGCAGAATGTAACAAGCGCCAGTTTCATCCTCGAAACAAGCGGAACAGCTCGCAAATCTCGATGATTTCGTCGATTTTGATGAAAACTGACCGTCGTTTCCTTCCCGTTTGAGATATTTCGACGTTTAAACGCTCCTTTTACTCCTTTTTACGTGCAGAATGTAATACACGCCAGTTTCATCCTCGAAACAAGCGGAACAGCTCGCAAATCTCGACGATTTCGTCGATTTTGACGGAAACTAACCGTCGTTTCCTTCCCGTTTGAGATATTTCGATGTTTAAGAGCTCGTTTTACACCATTTAACGTGCAGAATGTAATACACGCCAGTTTCATCCTCGAAACAAGCGGAACAGCTCGCAAATCTCGACGATTTCGTCGATTTTGACGGAAACTAACCGTCGTTTCCTTCCCGTTTGAGATATTTCGATGTTTAAGAGCTCGTTTTACACCATTTAACGTGCAGAATGTAATACACGCCAGTTTCATCCTCGAAACAAGCGTAACAGCTCGCAAATCTCGATGATTTAGTCGATTTTGACGAAAACTAACCGTCGTTACCTTCCCGCTTGAGA
>NW_027184975.1:0-51368 GCF_040668555.2 Bombus flavifrons
ACGTTATATGGTAATACTATATAACGTTATACTATATAAGGTATACGTTATAAAGTAATACTATATAACGATTATACGTTATAACGTAATACTATGTAACGTTATACGTTATATGGTAACACTATGTAACGTTATTACGTCATAACGTAATACTATATTACGTTATACGTTATAACGTAATACAATATAACGTTATACGTTATATGGTAATACTATATAACGTTATACGTTATATGGTAATACTATATAACGTTAATACTATATAACGTATAACGTTATAAAGTAATACTATATAACGTTATACGTTATATGGTATTACTATATAGCGTTATACGTTATAACGCAATACTATATAACGTTATACGTTATAACGTAATGCTATATAACGTTATACGTTACATGGTAATACTATATAACGTTATACTATATAACGTATACGTTATAAAGTAATACTATATAACGTTATACGTCATATGGTAATACTATATAACGTTTATACGTTCTAACGTATTACTATATAACGTTATATGTTATAACGTAATACTATATAACGTTATACATTATATGATAATACTATATAACGTTATACGTTATAACGTAATACTATATAACGTTATACGTTATTACGTAATACTATGTAACGTTATACGTTATATAGTAACACTATATAACGTTATACGTTTTATCGTAATACTATATAACGTTATGCGTTATAACGTAATACTATATAACGTTATACGTTATAACGTAATATTATATAACGTTATACGTTATATGGTAACACTATATAACGCTATACGTCATAACGTAATACTATATTGCTTTATACGTTATAACGTAATACTATATAACGTTATACTTTATAACGTGATACCATATAACGTTATACGTTATATGGTATTACTATATAGCGTTATACGTTATAACATAATACTATATAACGTTATACGTTATAACGTAATACTATATAACGTTATACGTTATAACGTAATACTATATAACGTAATACTATATAACGTTATACGTTATAACGTAATACTATGTAACGTTATACGTTATATAGTAACACTATATAACGTTATACGTTATAACGTAATACTATATAACGTTATACGTTATAACGTAATACTATGTTACGTTATACGTTATATGGTAACACTATATAACGTTATACGTCCATAACGTAATACTATATTACGTTATACGTCATAACGTAATACTATATTACGTTATACGTTATAACGTAATACTATATAACGTTATACGTTTTATGGTATTACTATATAGCGTTATACGTTATAACGTAATACTATATAACGTTATACGTTATAACGTAATGCTATATAACGTTATACGTTATGTGGTTATACTATATAACGTTATACTATGTAACGTTATACGTTATATGGTAACACTATATAACGTTATACGTCATAACGTAATACTATATTACGTTATACGTTATAACTTAATACTATATAACGTTATACGTTATAACGTAATACTATGTAACGTTATACGTTATATGGTAACATTATATAACGTTATACGTCATAACGTAATACTATATAACGTTATACGTTATAACGTAATACTATATAACGTTATACTTTATAACGTGATACTATATAACGCTATACGTTATAACGTAATACTATATAACGTTATACGTTATAACGTAATACTATATGACGTAATATTATATAACGTTATACGTTATATGGTAATACCATATAACGTTATGCGTCATTACGTAATACTATATAACGTTATACGTTATAACGCAATACTATATAACGTTATACGTTATAACTTAATACTATATAACGTTATACGTTATATGGTAACACTATATAACGTTATACGTCATAACGTAATACTATAAAACGTTATACGTTATAACGTAATACTATATAACGTTATACGTTATAACGTAATACTATATAACGTTATACGTTTTAACGTAATAATATGTAACGTAATACGTTATATGGTAACACTATGTAACGTTATACGTCATAAACGTAATACTATATTACGTTATACGTTATAACGTAATACTATATAACGTTATACGTTATATGGTAATATTATATAACGTTATACGTTATATGGTAATACTATATAACGTTATACGTTATATGGTAATACTATATAACGTTATACGTTATAACTTAATACTATATAACGTTATACGTTATATGTTATTACTATATAACGTTGTACGTCATAACGTAATACTATATAACGTTATACGTTATATGGTAATACTATACAACGTTATACGTCATAACGTAATACTATATAACGTTATACGTTATAACGTAATACTATATAACGTTATACGTTATAACGTAATACTATATAACGTTATACGTTATAACGTAATTCTATGTAACGTTATACGTTATATGGTAACATTATATAACGTTATATGTCATAACGTAATACTATATAACGTTATACGTTATAACGTAAAACTATATAATGTTATACGTTATAACGTAATACTATATAACGTTATACGTTATAGCGTAATACTATGTAACGTTATACGTTATATGGTAACATTATATAACGTTATACGTCATAACGTAATACTATATTACGTTATACGTTATAACGTAATACTATATAATGTTATACGTTAGAACGTAATACTATATGACGTTATACGTTATATGGTAATACTATATAACCTTATACGTTATAACGTAATACTATATAACGTTATACGTTATATGGTATTACTATATAGCGTTATACGTTATAACATAATACTATATAACGTTATACGTTATAACGTAATGCTATATAACGTTATACGTTATATGGTAATACTATATAACGTTATACTATATAAGGTATACGTTATAAAGTAATACTATATAACGTTATACGTTATAACGTAATACTATGTAACGTTATACGTTATATGGTAACACTATGTAACGTTATACGTCATAACGTAATACTATATTACGTTATACGTTATAACGTAATACAATATAACGTTATACGTTATATGGTAATACTATATAACGTTATACGTTATATGGTAATACTATATAACGTTATACTATATAACGTATACGTTATAAAGTAATACTATATAACGTTATACGTTATATGGTATTACTATATAGCGTTATA
This sequence comes from Bombus flavifrons, assembly GCF_040668555.2. Lineage (NCBI taxonomy): Eukaryota > Metazoa > Arthropoda > Insecta > Hymenoptera > Apidae > Bombus > Bombus flavifrons. Next base: position 3,154 of record NW_027184975.1, read on the forward strand.
CGTTATAACGCAATACTATATAACGTTATACGTTATAACGTAATGCTATATAACGTTATACGTTACATGGTAATACTATATAACGTTATACTATATAACGTATACGTTATAAAGTAATACTATATAACGTTATACGTCATATGGTAATACTATATAACGTTATACGTTCTAACGTATTACTATATAACGTTATATGTTATAACGTAATACTATATAACGTTATACATTATATGATAATACTATATAACGTTATACGTTATAACGTAATACTATATAACGTTATACGTTATTACGTAATACTATGTAACGTTATACGTTATATAGTAACACTATATAACGTTATACGTTTTATCGTAATACTATATAACGTTATGCGTTATAACGTAATACTATATAACGTTATACGTTATAACGTAATATTATATAACGTTATACGTTATATGGTAACACTATATAACGCTATACGTCATAACGTAATACTATATTGCTTTATACGTTATAACGTAATACTATATAACGTTATACTTTATAACGTGATACCATATAACGTTATACGTTATATGGTATTACTATATAGCGTTATACGTTATAACATAATACTATATAACGTTATACGTTATAACGTAATACTATATAACGTTATACGTTATAACGTAATACTATATAACGTAATACTATATAACGTTATACGTTATAACGTAATACTATGTAACGTTATACGTTATATAGTAACACTATATAACGTTATACGTTATAACGTAATACTATATAACGTTATACGTTATAACGTAATACTATGTTACGTTATACGTTATATGGTAACACTATATAACGTTATACGTCATAACGTAATACTATATTACGTTATACGTCATAACGTAATACTATATTACGTTATACGTTATAACGTAATACTATATAACGTTATACGTTTTATGGTATTACTATATAGCGTTATACGTTATAACGTAATACTATATAACGTTATACGTTATAACGTAATGCTATATAACGTTATACGTTATGTGGTTATACTATATAACGTTATACTATGTAACGTTATACGTTATATGGTAACACTATATAACGTTATACGTCATAACGTAATACTATATTACGTTATACGTTATAACTTAATACTATATAACGTTATACGTTATAACGTAATACTATGTAACGTTATACGTTATATGGTAACATTATATAACGTTATACGTCATAACGTAATACTATATAACGTTATACGTTATAACGTAATACTATATAACGTTATACTTTATAACGTGATACTATATAACGCTATACGTTATAACGTAATACTATATAACGTTATACGTGATAACGTAATACTATATGACGTAATATTATATAACGTTATACGTTATATGGTAATACCATATAACGTTATGCGTCATTACGTAATACTATATAACGTTATACGTTATAACGCAATACTATATAACGTTATACGTTATAACTTAATACTATATAACGTTATACGTTATATGGTAACACTATATAACGTTATACGTCATAACGTAATACTATAAAACGTTATACGTTATAACGTAATACTATATAACGTTATACGTTATAACGTAATACTATATAACGTTATACGTTTTAACGTAATAATATATAACGTAATACGTTATATGGTAACACTATGTAACGTTATACGTCATAACGTAATACTATATTACGTTATACGTTATAACGTAATACTATATAACGTTATACGTTATATGGTAATATTATATAACGTTATACGTTATATGGTAATACTATATAACGTTATACGTTATATGGTAATACTATATAACGTTATACGTTATAACTTAATACTATATAACGTTATACGTTATATGTTATTACTATATAACGTTGTACGTCATAACGTAATACTATATAACGTTATACGTTATATGGTAATACTATACAACGTTATACGTCATAACGTAATACTATATAACGTTATACGTTATAACGTAATACTATATAACGTTATACGTTATAACGTAATACTATATAACGTTATACGTTATAACGTAATACTATGTAACGTTATACGTTATATGGTAACACTATGTAACGTTATACGTTATAACGTAATACTATGTAACGTTATACGTTATACGGTATTACTATATAACGTTACACGTTATATGGTAATACTATATAACGTTATACGTCATAACGTAATACTATATAACGTTATACGTTATAACGTAATACTATATAACGTTATACGTTATAACGTAATACTATATAACGTTATACGTTATCACGTAATACTATGTAACGTTATACGTTATATGGTAACACTATGTAACGTTATACGTTATAACGTAATACTATGTAACGTTATACGTTATATGGTATTACTATATAACGTTATACGTTATAACGTAATACTATATAACGTTATACGTTATAACGTAGTACTATATAACGTTATACGTTATAACTTAATACTATATAACGTTATACGTTATATGTTATTACTATATAACGTTGTACGTCATAACGTAATACTATATAACGATATACGTTATATGGTAATACTATATAACGTTATACGTCATAACGTAATACTATATAACGTTATACGTTATAACGTAATACTATATAACGTTATACGTTATAACGTAATACTATATAACGTTATACGTTATAACGTAATACTATGTAACGTTATACGTTATATGGTAACACTATGTAACGTTATACGTTATAACGTAATACTATGTAACGTTATACGTTATATGGTATTACTATATAACGTTATACGTTATAACGTAATACTATATAACGTTATACGTTATAACGTAATGCTATATAACGTTATACGTTATATGGTAATACTATAAAACGTTATACTATATAAAGTATACGTTATAAAGTAATACTATATAACGTTATACGTTATGTGGTAATACTATATAACGTTATACGTTATAACGTAATACTATATAACGTTATACGTTATAACGTAATGCTATATAACGTTATACGTTATAACGTAATACTATATAGCGTTATACGTTATAACGTAATACTATATAACGTTATACGTTATAACGTAATACTATATAACGTTATACGTTATAACGTAATACAATATAACGTTATACGTTATAACGTAATACTATGTTACGTTATACGTTATATGGTAACACTATATAACGTTATACGTCATAACGTAATACTATATTACGTTATACGTTATAACGTAATACTATATAACGTTATACTTTATAACGTGATACCATATAACGTTATACGTTATATGGTATTACTATATAGCGTTATACGTTATAACGTAATACTATATAACGTTATACGTTATATGGTATTACTATATAGCGTTATACGTTATAACGTCCTACTATATAACGTTATACGTTATAACGTAATACTATATAGCGTTATACGTTATAACGTAATACTATTTAACGTTATACGTTATAACGTAATACTATATAACGTTATACGTTATAACGTATTACTATATAACGTTATACGTCATAACGTAATACTATATTACGTTATACGTTATAACGTAATACTATATAACGTTATACGTTATAACGTAATACTATATGACGTTATACGTTATATGGTAATACTATATAACCTTATACGTTATAACGTAATACTATATAACGTTATACGTTATATGGTATTACTATATAGCGTTATACGTTATAACGCAATACTATATAACGTTATACGTTATAACGTAATGCTATATAACGTTATACGTTACATGGTAATACTATATAACGTTATACTATATAACGTATACGTTATAAAGTAATACTATATAACGTTATACGTTATATGGTAATACTATATAACGTTATACGTTCTAACGTATTACTATATAACGTTATATGTTATAACGTAATACTATATAACGTTATACATTATATGATAATACTATATAACGTTATACGTTATAACGTAATACTATATAACGTTATACGTTATTACGTAATACTATGTAACGTTATACGTTATATAGTAACACTATATAACGTTATACGTTTTATCGTAATACTATATAACGTTATGCGTTATAACGTAATACTATATAACGTTATACGTTATAACGTAATATTATATAACGTTATACGTTATATGGTAACACTATATAACGCTATACGTCATAACGTAATACTATATTGCTTTATACGTTATAACGTAATACTATATAACGTTATACTTTATAACGTGATACCATATAACGTTATACGTTATATGGTATTACTATATAGCGTTATACGTTATAACATAATACTATATAACGTTATACGTTATAACGTAATACTATATAACGTTATACGTTATAACGTAATACTATATAACGTAATACTATATAACGTTATACGTTATAACGTAATACTATGTAACGTTATACGTTATATAGTAACACTATATAACGTTATACGTTATAACGTAATACTATATAACGTTATACGTTATAACGTAATACTATGTTACGTTATACGTTATATGGTAACACTATATAACGTTATACGTCATAACGTAATACTATATTACGTTATACGTCATAACGTAATACTATATTACGTTATACGTTATAACGTAATACTATATAACGTTATACGTTATAACGTAATACTATATAACGTTATACGTTATAACTTAATACTATATAACGTTATACGTTATATGTTATTACTATATAACGTTATACGTCATAACGTAATACTATATAACGTTATACGTTATAACGTAATACTATATAACGTTATACGTTATAACGTAATACTATATAACGTTATACGTTATAACGTAATTCTATGTAACGTTATACGTTATATGGTAACATTATATAACGTTATATGTCATAACGTAATACTATATAACGTTATACGTTATAACGTAAAACTATATAATGTTATACGTTATAACGTAATACTATATAACGTTATACGTTATAGCGTAATACTATGTAACGTTATACGTTATATGGTAACATTATATAACGTTATACGTCATAACGTAATACTATATTACGTTATACGTTATAACGTAATACTATATAATGTTATACGTTAGAACGTAATACTATATGACGTTATACGTTATATGGTAATACTATATAACCTTATACGTTATAACGTAATACTATATAACGTTATACGTTATATGGTATTACTATATAGCGTTATACGTTATAACATAATACTATATAACGTTATACGTTATAACGTAATGCTATATAACGTTATACGTTATATGGTAATACTATATAACGTTATACTATATAAGGTATACGTTATAAAGTAATACTATATAACGTTATACGTTATAACGTAATACTATGTAACGCTATACGTTATATGGTAACACTATGTAACGTTATACGTCATAACGTAATACTATATTACGTTATACGTTATAACGTAATACAATATAACGTTATACGTTATATGGTAATACTATATAACGTTATACGTTATATGGTATTACTATATAGCGTTATACGTTATAACATAATACTATATAACGTTATACGTTATAACGTAATGCTATATAACGTTATACGTTATATGGTAATACTATATAACGTTATACTATATAAGGTATACGTTATAAAGTAATACTATATAACGTTATACGTTATAACGTAATACTATGTAACGCTATACGTTATATGGTAACACTATATAACGCTATACGTCATAACGTAATACTATATTGCTTTATACGTTATAACGTAATACTATATAACGTTATACTTTATAACGTGATACCATATAACGTTATACGTTATATGGTATTACTATATAGCGTTATACGTTATAACATAATACTATATAACGTTATACGTTATAACGTAATACTATATAACGTTATACGTTATAACGTAATACTATATAACGTAATACTATATAACGTTATACGTTATAACGTAATACTATGTAACGTTATACGTTATATAGTAACACTATATAACGTTATACGTTATAACGTAATACTATATAACGTTATACGTTATAACGTAATACTATGTTACGTTATACGTTATATGGTAACACTATATAACGTTATACGTCATAACGTAATACTATATTACGTTATACGTCATAACGTAATACTATATTACGTTATACGTTATAACGTAATACTATATAACGTTATACGTTATAACGTAATACTATATAACGTTATACGTTATAACTTAATACTATATAACGTTATACGTTATATGTTATTACTATATAACGTTATACGTCATAACGTAATACTATATAACGTTATACGTTATAACGTAATACTATATAACGTTATACGTTATAACGTAATACTATATAACGTTATACGTTATAACGTAATTCTATGTAACGTTATACGTTATATGGTAACATTATATAACGTTATATGTCATAACGTAATACTATATAACGTTATACGTTATAACGTAAAACTATATAATGTTATACGTTATAACGTAATACTATATAACGTTATACGTTATAGCGTAATACTATGTAACGTTATACGTTATATGGTAACATTATATAACGTTATACGTCATAACGTAATACTATATTACGTTATACGTTATAACGTAATACTATATAATGTTATACGTTAGAACGTAATACTATATGACGTTATACGTTATATGGTAATACTATATAACCTTATACGTTATAACGTAATACTATATAACGTTATACGTTATATGGTATTACTATATAGCGTTATACGTTATAACATAATACTATATAACGTTATACGTTATAACGTAATGCTATATAACGTTATACGTTATATGGTAATACTATATAACGTTATACTATATAAGGTATACGTTATAAAGTAATACTATATAACGTTATACGTTATAACGTAATACTATGTAACGCTATACGTTATATGGTAACACTATGTAACGTTATACGTCATAACGTAATACTATATTACGTTATACGTTATAACGTAATACAATATAACGTTATACGTTATATGGTAATACTATATAACGTTATACGTTATATGGTAATACTATATAACGTTATACGTTATATGGTAATACTATATAACGTTATACGTTATAACGTAATACTATATAACGTTATACGTTATAACGTAATACTATATAACGTTATACGTTATAACGTAATACTATATAACGTTATATGTTATATGGTAATACCATATAACGTTATAGGTCATAACGTAATACTATATAACGTTATACGCTATAACGCAATACTATATAACGTTATACGTTATAACGTAATACTATGTAACGTTATACGTTATATGGTAACACTATGTAACGTTATACGTCATAACGTAATACTATATTACGTTATACGTTATAACGTAATACTATATAACGTTATACGTTATATGGTAATATTATATAACGTTATACGTTATATGGTAATACTATATAACGTTATACGTTATATGGTAATACTATATAACGTTATACGTTATAACTTAATACTATATAACGTTATACGTTATATGTTATTACTATATAACGTTGTACGTCATAACGTAATACTATATAACGTTATACGTTATATGGTAATACTATATAACGTTATACGTCATAACGTAATACTATATAACGTTATACGTTATAACGTAATACTATATAACGTTATACGTTATAACGTAATACTATATAACGTTATACGTTATAACGTAATACTATGTAACGTTATACGTTACATGGCAACACTATGTAACGTTATACGTTATAACGTAATACTATGTAACGTTATACGTTATATGGTATTACTATATAACGTTATACGTTATATGGTAATACTATATAACGTTATACGTTATATGGTAACACTATATAACGTTATACGTCATAACGTAATACTATATAACGCTATACGTTATAACGTAATACTATATAACGTTATACGTTATAACGTAATATTATATAACGTTATACGTTATATGGTAATACTATATAACGTTATACGTCATAACGTAATACTATATAACGTTATACGTTATAACGTAATACTATATAACGTTATACGTTATAACGTAATACTATATAACGTTATACGTTATCACGTAATACTATGTAACGTTATACGTTATATGGTAACACTATGTAACGTTATACGTTATAACGTAATACTATGTAACGTTATACGTTATATGGTATTACAATATAACGTTATACGTTATAACGTAATACTATATAACGTTATACGTTATAACTTAATACTATATAACGTTATACGTTATATGGTAACACTATATAACGTTATACGTCATAACGTAATACTATATAACGCTATACGTTATAACGTAATACTATATAACGTTATACGTTATAACGTAATATTATATAACGTTATATGTTATATGGTAATACCATATAACGTCATATGTCATAACGTAATACTATATAACGTTATACGTTATAACGTAATGCTATATAACGTTATACGTTATGTGGTTATACTATATAACGTTATACTATGTAACGTTATACGTTATATGGTAACACTATATAACGTTATACGTCATAACGTAATACTATATTACGTTATACGTTATAACTTAATACTATATAACGTTATACGTTATAACGTAATACTATGTAACGTTATACGTTATATGGTAACATTATATAACGTTATACGTCATAACGTAATACTATATAACGTTATACGTTATAACGTAATACTATATAACGTTATACTTTATAACGTGATACTATATAACGCTATACGTTATAACGCAATACTATATAACGTTATACGTTATAACGTAATACTATATGACGTAATATTATATAACGTTATACGTTATATGGTAATACCATATAACGTTATGCGTCATTACGTAATACTATATAACGTTATACGTTATAACGCAATACTATATAACGTTATACGTTATAACTTAATACTATATAACGTTATACGTTATATGGTAACACTATATAACGTTATACGTCATAACGCAATACTATAAAACGTTATACGTTATAACGTAATACTATATAACGTTATACGTTATAACGTAATACTATATAACGTTATACGTTATAACGTAATAATATGTAACGTAATACGTTATATGGTAACACTATGTAACGTTATACGTCATAACGTAATACTATATAACGTTATACGTTATAACGTAATACTATATAACGTTATACGTTATAACGTAATACTATATAACGTTATACGTTATAACGTAATACTATGTAACGTTATACGTTATATGGTATTACTATATAACGTTACACGTTATATGGTAATACTATATAACGTTATACGTCATAACGTAATACTATATAACGTTATACGTTATAACGTAATACTATATAACGTTATACGTTATAACGTAATACTATATAACGTTATACGTTATCACGTAATACTATGTAACGTTATACGTTATATGGTAACACTATGTAACGTTATACGTTATAACGTAATACTATGTAACGTTATACGTTATATGGTATTACTATATAACGTTATACGTTATAACGTAATACTATATAACGTTATACGTTATAACGTAGTACTATATAACGTTATACGTTATAACTTAATACTATATAACGTTATACGTTATATGTTATTACTATATAACGTTGTACGTCATAACGTAATACTATATAACGTTATACGTTATATGGTAATACTATATAACGTTATACGTCATAACGTAATACTATATAACGTTATACGTTATAACGTAATACTATATAACGTTATACGTTATAACGTAATACTATATAACGTTATACGTTATAACGTAATACTATGTAACGTTATACGTTATATGGTAACACTATGTAACGTTATACGTTATAACGTAATACTATGTAACGTTATACGTTATATGGTATTACTATATAACGTTATACGTTATAACGTAATACTATATAACGTTATACGTTATAACGTAATGCTATATAACGTTATACGTTATATGGTAATACTATAAAACGTTATACTATATAAAGTATACGTTATAAAGTAATACTATATAACGTTATACGTTATGTGGTAATACTATATAACGTTATACGTTATAACGTAATACTATATAACGTTATACGTTATAACGTAATGCTATATAACGTTATACGTTATAACGTAATACTATATAGCGTTATACGTTATAACGTAATACTATATAACGTTATACGTTATAACGTAATACTATATAACGTTATACGTTATAACGTAATACAATATAACGCTATACGTTATAACGTAATACTATGTTACGTTATAGGTCATAACGTAATACTATATAACGTTATACGTCATAACGTAATACTATATTACGTTATACGTTATAACGTAATACTATATAATGTTATACGTTAGAACGTAATACTATATGACGTTATACGTTATATGGTAATACTATATAACCTTATACGTTATAACGTAATACTATATAACGTTATACGTTATATGGTATTACTATATAGCGTTATACGTTATAACATAATACTATATAACGTTATACGTTATAACGTAATGCTATATAACGTTATACGTTATATGGTAATACTATATAACGTTATACTATATAAGGTATACGTTATAAAGTAATACTATATAACGTTATACGTTATAACGTAATACTATGTAACGTTATACGTTATATGGTAACACTATGTAACGTTATACGTCATAACGTAATACTATATTACGTTATACGTTATAACGTAATACAATATAACGTTATACGTTATATGGTAATACTATATAACGTTATACGTTATATGGTAATACTATATAACGTTATACGTTATATGGTAATACTATATAACGTTATACGTTATAACGTAATACTATATAACGTTATACGTTATAACGTAATACTATGTAACGTTATACGTTATATGGTAACACTATGTAACGTTATACGTCATAACGTAATACTATATTACGTTATACGTTATAACGTAATACTATATAACGTTATACGTTATATGGTAATATTATATAACGTTATACGTTATATGGTAATACTATATAACGTTATACGTTATATGGTAATACTATATAACGTTATACGTTATAACTTAATACTATATAACGTTATACGTTATATGTTATTACTATATAACGTTGTACGTCATAACGTAATACTATATAACGTTATACGTTATATGGTAATACTATATAACGTTATACGTCATAACGTAATACTATATAACGTTATACGTTATAACGTAATACTATATAACGTTATACGTTATAACGTAATACTATATAACGTTATACGTTATAACGTAATACTATGTAACGTTATACGTTATATGGTAACACTATGTAACGTTATACGTTATAACGTAATACTATGTAACGTTATACGTTATATGGTATTACTATATAACGTTATACGTTATATGGTAATACTATATAACGTTATACGTTATATGGTGTTACTATATAACGTTATACGTCATAACGTAATACTATATAACGTTATACGTTATAACGTAATACTATATAACGTTATACGTTATAACGTAATACTATATAACGTTATACGTTATCACGTAATACTATGTAACGTTATACGTTATATGGTAACACTATGTAACGTTATACGTTATAACGTAATACTATGTAACGTTATACGTTATATGGTAATACTATATAACGTTATACGTTATAACGTAATACTATATAACGTTATACGTTATAACTTAATACTATATAACGTTATACGTTATATGGTAACACTATATAACGTTATACGTCATAACGTAATACTATATAACGCTATACGTTATAACGTAATTCTATATAACGTTATACGTTATGTGGTAATACTATATAACGTTATACTATATAACGTATACGTTATAAAGTAATACTATATAACGTTATACGTTATATGGTAATACTATATAACGTTATACGTTCTAACGTATTACTATATAACGTTATACTTTATAACGTGATACCATATAACGTTATACGTTATATGGTATTACTATATAGCGTTATACGTTATAACATAATACTATATAACGTTATACGTTATAACGTAATACTATATAACGTTATACGTTATATCGTAATACTATATAACGTTATATGTTATATGGTAATACCATATAACGTTATAGGTCATAACGTAATACTATATAACGTTATACGCTATAACGCAATACTATATAACGTTATACGTTATAACGTAATACTATATAACGTTATACGTTATAACGTAATACTATATAACGTTATACGTTATAACGTAATACTATATAACGTTATACGTTATAACGTAATACTATGTAACGTTATACGTTATATGGTAACACTATGTAACGTTATACGTCATAACGTAATACTATATTACGTTATACGTTATAACGTAATACTATATAACGTTATACGTTATATGGTAATATTATATAACGTTATACGTTATATGGTAATACTATATAACGTTATACGTTATATGGTAATACTATATAACGTTATACGTTATAACTTAATACTATATAACGTTATACGTTATATGTTATTACTATATAACGTTGTACGTCATAACGTAATACTATATAACGTTATACGTTATATGGTAATACTATATAACGTTATACGTCATAACGTAATACTATATAACGTTATACGTTATAACGTAATACTATATAACGTTATACGTTATAACGTAATACTATATAACGTTATACGTTATAACGTAATACTATGTAACGTTATACGTTATATGGTAACACTATGTAACGTTATACGTTATAACGTAATACTATGTAACGTTATACGTTATATGGTATTACTATATAACGTTATACGTTATATGGTAATACTATATAACGTTATACGTTATATGGTATTACTATATAACGTTATACGTCATAACGTAATACTATATAACGTTATACGTTATAACGTAATACTATATAACGTTATACGTTATAACGTAATACTATATAACGTTATACGTTATCACGTAATACTATGTAACGTTATACGTTATATGGTAACACTATGTAACGTTATACGTTATAACGTAATACTATGTAACGTTATACGTTATATGGTATTACTATATAACGTTATACGTTATAACGTAATACTATATAACGTTATACGTTATAACTTAATACTATATAACGTTATACGTTATATGGTAACACTATATAACGTTATACGTCATAACGTAATACTATATAACGCTATACGTTATAACGTAATACTATATAACGTTATACGTTATAACGTAATATTATATAACGTTATATGTTATATGGTAATACCATATAACGTTATAGGTCATAACGTAATACTATATAACGTTATACGCTATAACGCAATACTATATAACGTTATACGTTATAACGTAATACTATATAACGTTATACGTTATAACGTAATACTATATAACGTTATACGTTATAACGTAATACTATGTAACGTTATACGTTATATGGTAACACTATGTAACGTTATACGTCATAACGTAATACTATATTACGTTATACGTTATAACGTAATACTATATAACGTTATACGTTATATGGTAATATTATATAACGTTATACGTTATATGGTAATACTATATAACGTTATACGTTATATGGTAATACTATATTACGTTATACGTTATAACGTAATACTATATAACGTTATACGTTATAACGTAATACTATATGACGCTATACGTTATATGGTAATACTATATAACCTTATACGTTATAACGTAATACTATATAACGTTATACGTTTTATGGTATTACTATATAGCGTTATACGTTATAACGTAATACTATATAACGTTATACGTTATAACGTAATGCTATATAACGTTATACGTTATGTGGTTATACTATATAACGTTATACTATGTAACGTTATACGTTATATGGTAACACTATATAACGTAATACGTCATAACGTAATACTATATGACGTTATACGTTATAACGTAATACTATATAACGTTATACTTTATAACGTGATACTATATAACGCTATACGTTATAACGTAATACTATATAACGTTATACGATATAACGTAATACTATATAACGTAATATTATATAACGTTATACGTTATATGGTAATACCATATAACGTTATGCGTCATAACGTAATACTATATAACGTTATACGTTATAACGCAATACTATATAACGTTATACGTTATAACTTAATACTATATAACGTTATATGTTTTATGGTATTACTATATAGCGTTATACGTTATAACGTAATACTATATAACGTTATACTTTATAACGTGATACCATATAACGTTATACGTTATATGGTATTACTATATAGCGTTATACGTTATAACATAATACTATATAACGTTATACGTTATAACGTAATACTATATAACGTTATACGTTATAACGTAATACTATATAACGTTATATGTTATATGGTAATACGATATAACGTTATAGGTCATAACGTAATACTATATAACGTTATACGCTATAACGCAATACTATATAACGTTATACGTTATAACGTAATACTATATAACGTTATACGTTATAACGTAATACTATATAACGTTATACGTTATAACGTAATACTATATAACGTTATACGTTATAACGTAATACTATGTAACGTTATACGTTATATGGTAACACTATGTAACGTTATACGTCATAACGTAATACTATATTACGTTATACGTTATAACGTAATACTATATAACGTTATACGTTATATGGTAATATTATATAACGTTATACGTTATATGGTAATACTATATAACGTTATACGTTATATGGTAATACTATATAACGTTATACGTTATAACTTAATACTATATAACGTTATACGTTATATGTTATTACTATATAACGTTGTACGTCATAACGTAATACTATATAACGTTATACGTTATATGGTAATACTATATAACGTTATACGTCATAACGTAATACTATATGACGTTATACGTTATAACGTAATACTATATAACGTTATACGTTATAACGTAATACTATATAACGTTATACGTTATCACGTAATACTATGTAACGTTATACGTTATATGGTAACACTATGTAACGTTATACGTTATAACGTAATACTATGTAACGTTATACGTTATATGGTAACACTATATAACGTTAGACGTCATAACGTAATACTATATTACGTTATACGTTATAACGTAATACTATATAACGTTATACGTTATAACGTAATACTATATGACGCTATACGTTATATGGTAATACTATATAACCTTATACGTTATAACGTAATACTATATAACGTTATACGTTTTATGGTATTACTATATAGCGTTATACGTTATAACGTAATACTATATAACGTTATACGTTATAACGTAATGCTATATAACGTTATACGTTATGTGGTTATACTATATAACGTTATACTATGTAACGTTATACGTTATATGGTAACACTATATAACGTTATACGTCATAACGTAATACTATATAACGTTATACGTTATAACGTAATACTATATAACGTTATACGTTATAACGTAATACTATATAACGTTATACGTTATCACGTAATACTATGTAACGTTATACGTTATAACGTAATACTATATAACGTTATACGTTATCACGTAATACTATATAACGTTATACGTTATATGTTATTACTATATAACGTTGTACGTCATAACGTAATACTATATAACGTTATACGTTATATGGTAATACTATATAACGTTATACGTCATAACGTAATACTATATAACGTTATACGTTATAACGTAATACTATATAACGTTATACGTTATAACGTAATACTATATAACGTTATACGTTATCACGTAATACTATGTAACGTTATACGTTATATGGTAACACTATGTAACGTTATACGTTATAACGTAATACTATGTAACGTTATACGTTATATGGTAACACTATATAACGTTAGACGTCATAACGTAATACTATATTACGTTATACGTTATAACGTAATACTATATAACGTTATACGTTATAACGTAATACTATATGACGCTATACGTTATATGGTAATACTATATAACCTTATACGTTATAACGTAATACTATATAACGTTATACGTTTTATGGTATTACTATATAGCGTTATACGTTATAACGTAATACTATATAACGTTATACGTTATAACGTAATGCTATATAACGTTATACGTTATGTGGTTATACTATATAACGTTATACTATGTAACGTTATACGTTATATGGTAACACTATATAACGTTATACGTCATAACGTAATACTATATGACGTTATACGTTATAACGTAATACTATATAACGTTATACTTTATAACGTGATACTATATAACGCTATACGTTATAACGTAATACTATATAACGTTATACGATATAACGTAATACTATATAACGTAATATTATATAACGTTATACGTTATATGGTAATACCATATAACGTTATGCGTCATAACGTAATACTATATAACGTTATACGTTATAACGCAATACTATATAACGTTATACGTTATAACTTAATACTATATAACGTTATATGTTTTATGGTATTACTATATAGCGTTATACGTTATAACGTAATACTATATAACGTTATACTTTATAACGTGATACCATATAACGTTATACGTTATATGGTATTACTATATAGCGTTATACGTTATAACATAATACTATATAACGTTATACGTTATAACGTAATACTATATAACGTTATACGTTATAACGTAATACTATATAACGTTATATGTTATATGGTAATACGATATAACGTTATAGGTCATAACGTAATACTATATAACGTTATACGCTATAACGCAATACTATATAACGTTATACGTTATAACGTAATACTATATAACGTTATACGTTATAACGTAATACTATATAACGTTATACGTTATAACGTAATACTATATAACGTTATACGTTATAACGTAATACTATGTAACGTTATACGTTATATGGTAACACTATGTAACGTTATACGTCATAACGTAATACTATATTACGTTATACGTTATAACGTAATACTATATAACGTTATACGTTATATGGTAATATTATATAACGTTATACGTTATATGGTAATACTATATAACGTTATACGTTATATGGTAATACTATATAACGTTATACGTTATAACTTAATACTATATAACGTTATACGTTATATGTTATTACTATATAACGTTGTACGTCATAACGTAATACTATATAACGTTATACGTTATATGGTAATACTATATAACGTTATACGTCATAACGTAATACTATATAACGTTATACGTTATAACGTAATACTATATAACGTTATACGTTATAACGCAATACTATATAACGTTATACGTTATAACGTAATACTATGTAACGTTATACGTTACATGGTAACACTATGTAACGTTATACGTTATAACGTAATACTATGTAACGTTATACGTTATATGGTATTACTATATAACGTTATACGTTATATGGTAATACTATATAACGTTATACGTTATATGGTAATACTATATAACGTTATACGTCATAACGTAATACTATATAACGTTATACGTTATAACGTAATACTATATAACGTTATACGTTATAACGTAATACTATATAACGTTATACGTTATAACGTAATACTATATAACGTTATACGTTATCACGTAATACTATGTAACGTTATACGTTATATGGTAACACTATGTAACGTTATACGTTATAACGTAATACTATGTAACGTTATACGTTATATGGTATTACTATATAACGTTATACGTTATAACGTAATACTATATAACGTTATACGTTATAACTTAATACTATATAACGTTATACGTTATATGGTAACACTATATAACGTTATACGTCATAACGTAATACTATATAACGCTATACGTTATAACGTAATACTATATAACGTTATACGTTATAACGTAATATTATATAACGTTATATGTTATATGGTAATACCATATAACGTTATATGTCATAACGTAATACTATATAACGTTATACGCTATAACGCAATACTATATAACGTTATACGTTATAACGTAATACTATATAACGTTATACGTTATAACGTAATACTATATAACGTTATACGTTATAACGTAATACTATGTAACGTTATACGTTATATGGTAACACTATATAACGTTAGACGTCATAACGTAATAGTATATTACGTTATACGTTATAACGTAATACTATATAACGTTATACGTTATAACGTAATACTATATGACGTTATACGTTATATGGTAATACTATATAACCTTATACGTTATAACGTAATACTATATAACGTTATACGTTTTATGGTATTACTATATAGCGTTATACGTTATAACGTAATACTATATAACGTTATACGTTATAACGTAATGCTATATAACGTTATACGTTATGTGGTTATACTATATAACGTTATACTATGTAACGTTATACGTTATATGGTAACACTATATAACGTTATACGTCATAACGTAATACTATATTACGTTATACGTTATAACTTAATACTATATAACGTTATACGTTATAACGTAATACTATGTAACGTTATACGTTATATGGTAACATTATATAACGTTATACGTCATAACGTAATACTATATAACGTTATACGTTATAACGTAATACTATATAACGTTATACTTTATAACGTGATACTATATAACGCTATACGTTATAACGTAATACTATATAACGTTATACGTTATAACGTAATACTATATGACGTAATATTATATAACGTTATACGTTATATGGTAATACCATATAACGTTATGCGTCATTACGTAATACTATATAACGTTATACGTTATAACGCAATACTATATAACGTTATACGTTATAACTTAATACTATATAACGTTATACGTTATATGGTAACACTATATAACGTTATACGTCATAACGTAATACTATAAAACGTTATACGTTATAACGTAATACTATATAACGTTATACGTTATAACGTAATACTATATAACGTTATACGTTATAACGTAATAATATGTAACGTAATACGTTATATGGTAACACTATGTAACGTTATACGTCATAACGTAATACTATATTACGTTATACGTTATAACGTAATACTATATAACGTTATACGTTATATGGTAATATTATATAACGTTATACGTTATATGGTAATACTATATAACGTTATACGTTATATGGTAATACTATATAACGTTATACGTTATAACTTAATACTATATAACGTTATACGTTATATGTTATTACTATATAACGTTGTACGTCATAACGTAATACCATATAACGTTATACGTTATATGGTAATACTATATAACGTTATACGTCATAACGTAATACTATATAACGTTATACGTTATAACGTAATACTATATAACGTTATACGTTATAACGTAATACTATATAACGTTATACGTTATAACGTAATACTATGTAACGTTATACGTTATATGGTAACACTATGTAACGTTATACGTTATAACGTAATACTATGTAACGTTATACGTTATATGGTATTACTATATAACGTTACACGTTATATGGTAATACTATATAACGTTATACGTCATAACGTAATACTATATAACGTTATACGTTATAACGTAATACTATATAACGTTATACGTTATAACGTAATACTATATAACGTTATACGTTATCACGTAATACTATGTAACGTTATACGTTATATGGTAACACTATGTAACGTTATACGTTATAACGTAATACTATGTAACGTTATACGTTATATGGTATTACTATATAACGTTATACGTTATAACGCAATACTATATAACGTTATACGTTATAACGTAGTACTATATAACGTTATACGTTATAACTTAATACTATATAACGTTATACGTTATATGTTATTACTATATAACGTTGTACGTCATAACGTAATACTATATAACGTTATACGTTATATGGTAATACTATATAACGTTATACGTCATAACGTAATACTATATAACGTTATACGTTATAACGTAATACTATATAACGTTATACGTTATAACGTAATACTATATAACGTTATACGTAATAACGTAATACTATGTAACGTTATACGTTATATGGTAACACTATGTAACGTTATACGTTATAACGTAATACTATGTAACGTTATACGTTATATGGTATTACTATATAACGTTATACGTTATAACGTAATACTATATAACGTTATACGTTATAACGTAATGCTATATAACGTTATACGTTATATGGTAATACTATAAAACGTTATACTATATAAAGTATACGTTATAAAGTAATACTATATAACGTTATACGTTATGTGGTAATACTATATAACGTTATACGTTATAACGTAATACTATATAACGTTATACGTTATAACGTAATGCTATATAACGTTATGCGTTATAACGTAATACTATATAGCGTTATACGTTATAACGTAATACTATATAACGTTATACGTTATAACGTAATACTATATAACGTTATACGTTATAACGTAATACAATATAACGTTATACGTTATAACGTAATACTATGTTACGTTATACGTTATATGGTAACACTATATAACGTTATACGTCATAACGTAATACTATATTACGTTATACGTTATAACGTAATACTATATAACGTTATACTTTATAACGTGACACCATATAACGTTATACGTTATATGGTATTACTATATAGCGTTATACGTTATAACGTAATACTATATAACGTTATACGTTATATGGTATTACTATATAGCGTTATACGTTATAACGTCCTACTATATAACGTTATACGTTATAACGTAATACTATATAGCGTTATACGTTATAACGTAATACTATATAACGTTATACGTTATAACGTAATACTATATAACGTTATACGTTATAACGTATTACTATATAACGTTATACGTCATAACGTAATACTATATTACGTTATACGTTATAACGTAATACTATATAACGTTATACGTTATAACGTAATACTATATGACGTTATACGTTATATGGTAATACTATATAACCTTATACGTTATAACGTAATACTATATAACGTTATACGTTATATGGTATTACTATATAGCGTTATACGTTATAACGCAATACTATATAACGTTATACGTTATATCGTAATGCTATATAACGTTATACGTTACATGGTAATACTATATAACGTTATACTATATAACGTATACGTTATAAAGTAATACTATATAACGTTATACGTTATATGGTAATACTATATAACGTTATACGTTCTAACGTATTACTATATAACGTTATATGTTATAACGTAATACTATATAACGTTATACATTATATGATAATACTATATAACGTTATACGTTATAACGTAATACTATATAACGTTATACGTTATTACGTAATACTATGTAACGTTATACGTTATATAGTAACACTATATAACGTTATACGTTTTATCGTAATACTATATAACGTTATGCGTTATAACGTAATACTATATAACGTTATACGTTATAACGTAATATTATATAACGTTATACGTTATATGGTAACACTATATAACGCTATACGTCATAACGTAATACTATATTGCTTTATACGTTATAACGTAATACTATATAACGTTATACTTTATAACGTGATACCATATAACGTTATACGTTATATTACTATAACTAACGCTATACGTTATATTACTATATAGCGTTATACGTTATAACATAATACTATATAACGTTATACGTTATAACGTAATACTATATAACGTTATACGTTATAACGTAATACTATATAACGTAATACTATATAACGTTATACGTTATAACGTAATACTATGTAACGTTATACGTTATATAGTAACACTATATAACGTTATACGTTATAACGTAATACTATATAACGTTATACGTTATAACGTAATACTATGTTACGTTATACGTTATATGGTAACACTATATAACGTTATACGTCATAACGTAATACTATATTACGTTATACGTTACAACGTAATACTATATAACGTTATACGTTATAACGTAATACTATATGACGTTATACGTTATATGGTAATACTATATAACCTTATACGTTATAACGTAATACTATATAACGTTATACGTTATATGGTATTACTATATAGCGTTATACGTTATAACGTAATACTATATAACGTTATACGTTATAACGTAATACTATATAAGGTTATACGTTCTAACGTATTACTATATAACGTTATACGTTATATGGTATTACTATATAGCGTTATACGTTATAACGCAATACTATATAACGTTATACGTTATGACGTAATGCAATATAACGTTATACTTTATATGGTAATACTATATAACGTTATACTATATAACGTATACGTTATAAAGTAATACTATATAACGTTATACGTTATATGGTAATACTATATAACGTTATACGTTCTAACGTATTATTATATAACGTTATATGTTATAACGTAATACTATATAACGTTATACATTATATGATAATACTATATAACGTTATACGTTATAACGTAATACTATATAACGTTATACGTTATAACGTAATACTATATAACGTTATACGTTATAACGTAATACTATGTAACGTTATACGTTATATAGTAACACTATATAACGCTATACGTTTTATCGTAATACTATATAACGTTATGCGTTATAACGTAATACTATATAACGTTATACGTTATAACGTAATATTATATAACGTTATACGTTATATGGTAACACTATATAACGCTATACGTCATAACGTAATACTATATTGCTTTATACGTTATAACGTAATACTATATAACGTTATACTTTATAACGTGATACCATATAACGTTATACGTTATATGGTAACACTATGTAACGTTATACGTCATAACGTAATACTATATTACGTTATACGTTACAACGTAATACTATATAACGTTATACGTTATATGGTAATATTATATAACGTTATACGTTATATGGTAATACTATATAACGTTATACGTTATATGGTAATACTATATAACGTTATACGTTATAACTTAATACTATATAACGTTATACGTTATATGTTATTACTATATAACGTTGTACGTCATAACGTAATACTATATAACGTTATACGTTATATGGTAATACTATATAACGTTATACGTCATAACGTAATACTATATAACGTTATACGTTATAACATAATACTATATAACGTTATACGTTATAACGTAATACTATATAACGTTATACGTTATAACGTAATACTATGTAACGTTATACGTTATATGGTAATATTATATAACGTTATACGTTATATGGTAATACTATATAACGTTATACGTTATATGGTAATACTATATAACGTTATACGTTATAACGTATTACTATATAACGTTATACGTCATAACGTAATACTATATTACGTTATACGTTATAACGTAATACTATATAACGTTATACGTTATAACGTAATACTATATGACGTTATACGTTATATGGTAATACTATATAACCTTATACGTTATAACGTAATACTATATAACGTTATACGTTATATGGTATTACTATATAGCGTTATACGTTATAACATAATACTATATAACGTTATACGTTATAACGTAATACTATATAACGTTATACGTTATAACGTAATACTATATAACGTAATACTATATAACGTTATACGTTATAACGTAATACTATGTAACGTTATACGTTATAACGTAATACTATATAACGTTATACTTTATAACGTAATACTATGTAACGTTATACGTTATATGGTAACACTATGTAACGTTATACGTCATAACGTAATACTATATTACGTTATACGTTACAACGTAATACTATATAACGTTATACGTTATATGGTAATATTATATAACGTTATACGTTATATGGTAATACTATATAACGTTATACGTTATATGGTAATACTATATAACGTTATACGTTATAACTTAATACTATATAACGTTATACGTTATATGTTATTACTATATAACGTTGTACGTCATAACGTAATACTATATAACGTTATACGTTATATGGTAATACTATATAACGTTATACGTCATAACGTAATACTATATAACGTTATACGTTATAACATAATACTATATAACGTTATACGTTATAACGTAATACTATATAACGTTATACGTTATAACGTAATACTATGTAACGTTATACGTTATATGGTAACACTATGTAACGTTATACGTTATAACGTAATACTATGTAACGTTATACGTTATATGGTATTACTATATAACGTTATACGATATATGGTAATACTATATAACGTTATACGTCATAACGTAATACTATATAACGTTATACGTTATAACGTAATACTATATAACGTTATACGTTATAACGTAATACTATATAACGTTATACGTTATCACGTAATACTATGTAACGTTATACGTTATATGGTAACACTATGTAACGTTATACGTTATAACGTAATACCATGTAACGTTATACGTTATATGGTAACATTATATAACGTTATACGTCATAACGTAATACTATATAACGTTATACGTTATATGGTAATACCATATAACGTTATGCGTCATAACGTAATACTATATAACGTTATACGTTATAACGCAATACTATGTAACGTTATACGTTATAACTTAATACTATATAACGTTATACGTTATAACGTAATACTATGTAACGTTATACGTTATATGGTAACATTATATAACGTTATACGTCATAACGTAATACTATATAACGTTATACGTTATATAGTAACACTATATAACGTTATACGTTATAACGTAATACTATATAACGTTATACGTTATAACGTAGTACTATGTTACGTTATACGTTATATGGTAACACTATATAACGTTATACGTCATAACGTAATACTATATTACGTTATACGTTACAACGTAATACTATATAACGTTATACGTTATAACGTAATACTATATGACGTTATACGTTATATGGTAATACTATATAACCTTATACGTTATAACGTAATACTATATAACGTTATACGTTATATGGTATTACTATATAGCGTTATACGTTATAACGTAATACTATATAACGTTATACGTTATAACGTAATACTATATAAGGTTATACGTTCTAACGTATTACTATATAACGTTATACGTTATATGGTATTACTATATAGCGTTATACGTTATAACGCAATACTATATAACGTTATACGTTATAACGTAATGCAATATAACGTTATACTTTATATGGTAATACTATATAACGTTATACTATATAACGTATACGTTATAAAGTAATACTATATAACGTTATACGTTATATGGTAATACTATATAACGTTATACGTTCTAACGTATTATTATATAACGTTATATGTTATAACGTAATACTATATAACGTTATACATTATATGATAATACTATATAACGTTATACGTTATAACGTAATACTATATAACGTTATACGTTATAACGTAATACTATATAACGTTATACGTTATAACGTAATACTATGTAACGTTATACGTTATATAGTAACACTATATAACGTTATACGTTTTATCGTAATACTATATAACGTTATGCGTTATAACGTAATACTATATAACGTTATACGTTATAACGTAATATTATATAACGTTATACGTTATATGGTAACACTATATAACGCTATACGTCATAACGTAATACTATATTGCTTTATACGTTATAACGTAATACTATATAACGTTATACTTTATAACGTGATACCATATAACGTTATACGTTATATGGTATTACTATATAGCGTTATACGTTATAACATAATACTATATAACGTTATACGTTATAACGTAATACTATATAACGTTATACGTTATAACGTAATACTATATAACGTAATATTATATAACGTTATACGTTATATGGTAATACCATATATCGTTATGCGTCATAACGTAATACTATATAACGTTATACGTTATAACTCAATACTATATAACGTTATACGTTATAACGTAATACTATGTAACGTTATACGTTATAACTTAATACTATATAACGTTATACGTTATAACGTAATACTATGTAACGTTATACGTTATATGGTAACATTATATAACGTTATACGTCATAACGTAATACTATATAACGTTATACGTTATAACGTAATAGTATATAACGTTATACGTTATAACGTAATACTATATAACGCTATACGTTATAACGTAATACTATATAACGTTATACGTTATAACGTAATACTATATAACGTAATATTATATAACGTTATACGTTATATGGTAATACCATATAACGTTATGCGTCATAACGTAATACTATATAACGTTATACGTTATAACGCAATACTATATAACGTTATACGTTATAACTTAATACTATATAACGTTATACGTTATATTTTAACACTATATAACGTTATACGTCATAACGTAATACTATAAAACGTTATACGTTATAACGTAATACTATATAACGTTATACGTTATAACGTAATACTATGTAACGTTATACGTTATATGGTAACACTATGTAACGTTATACGTCATAACGTAATACTATATTACGTTATACGTTACAACGTAATACTATATAACGTTATACGTTATATGGTAATATTATATAACGTTATACGTTATATGGTAATACTATATAACGTTATACGTTATATGGTAATACTATATAACGTTATACGTTATAACTTAATACTATATAACGTTATACGTTATATGTTATTACTATATAACGTTGTACGTCATAACGTAATACTATATAACGTTATACGTTATATGGTAATACTATATAACGTTATACGTCATAACGTAATACTATATAACGTTATACGTTATAACATAATACTATATAACGTTATACGTTATAACGTAATACTATATAACGTTATACGTTATAACGTAATACTATGTAACGTTATACGTTATATGGTAACACTATGTAACGTTATACGTTATAACGTAATACTATGTAACGTTATACGTTATATGGTATTACTATATAACGTTATACGTTATATGGTAATACTATATAACGTTATACGTCATAACGTAATACTATATAACGTTATACGTTATAACGTAATACTATATAACGTTATACGTTATAACGTAATACTATATAACGTTATACGTTATCACGTAATACTATGTAACGTTATACGTTATATGGTAACACTATGTAACGTTATACGTTATAACGTAATACTATGTAACGTTATACGTTATATGGTAACATTATATAACGTTATACGTCATAACGTAATACTATATAACGTTATACGTTATAACGTAATAGTATATAACGTTATACGTTATAACGTAATACTATATAACGCTATACGTTATAACGTAATACTATATAACGTTATACGTTATAACGTAATACTATATGACGTAATATTATATAACGTTATACGTTATATGGTAATACCATATAACGTTATGCGTCATAACGTAATACTATATAACGTTATACGTTATAACGCAATACTATATAACGTTATACGTTATAACTTAATACTATATAACGTTATACGTTATATGGTAACACTATATAACGTTATACGTCATAACGTAATACTATAAAACGTTATACGTTATAACGTAATACTATATAACGTTATACGTTATAACGTAATACTATATAACGTTATACGTTATAACGTAATACTATGTAACGTTATACGTTATATGGTAACACTATGTAACGTTATACGTCATAACGTAATACTATATTACGTTATACGTTACAACGTAATACCTTATAACGTTATACGTTATATGGTAATATTATATAACGTTATACGTTATATGGTAATACTATATAACGTTATACGTTATATGGTAATACTATATAACGTTATACGTTATAACTTAATACTATATAACGTTATACGTTATATGTTATTACTATATAACGTTGTACGTCATAACGTAATACTATATAACGTTATACGTTATATGGTAATACTATATAACGTTATACGTTATATGGTAATACTATATAACGTTATACGTTATAACGTAATACTATATAACGTTATACGTTATCACGTAATACTATGTAACGTTATACGTTATATGGTAACACTATGTAACGTTATACGTTATAACGTAAAACTATGTAACGTTATACGTTATATGGTATTACTATATAACGTTATACGTTATAACGTAATACTATATAACGTTATACGTTATAACGTAGTACTATATAACGTTATACGTTATAACTTAATACTATATAACGTTATACGTTATATGTTATTACTATATAACGTTGTACGTCATAACGTAGTACTATACAACGTTATACGTTATATGGTAATACTATATAACGTTATACGTTATAACGTAATACTATGTAACGTTATACGTTATATGGTAACACTATATAACGTTATACGTCATAACGTAATACTATATTACGTTATACGTTATAA
Source organism: Bombus flavifrons (assembly GCF_040668555.2). NCBI lineage: Eukaryota > Metazoa > Arthropoda > Insecta > Hymenoptera > Apidae > Bombus > Bombus flavifrons. Next base: position 31,581 of record NW_027184975.1, read on the forward strand.
CTTAATACTATATAACGTTATACGTTATAAGGTAATACTATGTAACGTTATACGTTATATGGTAACATTATATAACGTTATACGTCATAACGTAATACTATATAACGTTATACGATATAACGTAATAGTATATAACGTTATACGTTATAACGTAATACTATATAACGCTATACGTTATAACGTAATACTATATAACGTAATATTATATAACGTTATACGTTATATGGTAATACCATATAACGTTATGCGTCATAACGTAATACTATATAACGTTATACGTTATAACGCAATACTACATAACGTTATACGTTATAACTTAATACTATATAACGTTATACGTTATAACGTAATACTATATAACGTTATACGTTATAACGTAATACTATAAAACGTTATACGTTATAACGTAATACTATATAACGTTATACGTTATAACGTAATACTATATAACGTTATACGTTATAACGTAATACTATGTAACGTTATACGTTATATGGTAATACCATATAACGTTATGCGTCATAACGTAATACTATATAACGTTATACGTTATAACGCAATACTATATAACGTTATACGGTATAACTTAATACTATATAACGTTATACGTTATATGTTATTACTATATAACGTTGTACGTCATAACGTAATACTATATAACCTTATACGTTATATGGTAATACTATATAACGTTATACGTCATAACGTAATACTGTATAACGTTATACGTTATAACGTAATACTATATAACGTTATACGTTATAACGTAATACTATATAACGTTATACGTTATAACGTAATACTATATAACGTTATACGTTATAACGTAATAGTATATAACGTTATACGTTATAACGTAATACTATATAACGCTATACGTTATAACGTAATACTATATAACGTTATACGTTATAACGTAATACTATATAACGTAATATTATATAACGTTATACGTTATATGGTAATACCATATAACGTTATGCGTCATAACGTAATACTATATAACGTTATACGTTATAACGCAATACTATATAACGTTGTACGTCATAACGTAATACTATATAACGTTATACGTCATAACGTAATACTATATAACGTTATACGATATAACGTAATAGTATATAACGTTATACGTTATAACGTAATACTATATAACGCTATACGTTATAACGTAATACTATATAACGTTATACGTTATAACGTAATACTATATAGCGTAATATTATATAACGTTATACGTTATATGGTAATACCATATAACGTTATGCGTCATAACGTAATACTATATAACGTTATACGTTATAACGCAATACTATATAACGTTATACGTTATAACTTAATACTATATAACGTTATACGTTATAACGTAATACTATATAACGTTATACGTTATAACGTAATACTATAAAACGTTATACGTTATAACGTAATACTATATAACCTTATACGTTATAACGTAATACTATATAACGTTATACGTTATAACGTAATACTATGTAACGTTATACGTTATATGGTAACACTATGTAACGTTATACGTCATAACGTAATACTATATTACGTTATACGTTATAACGTAATACTATATAACGTTATACGTTATATGGTAATATTATATAACGTTATACGTTATATGGTAATACTATATAACGTTATACGTTATATGGTAATACTATATAACGTTATACGGTATAACTTAATACTATATAACGTTATACGTTATATGTTATTACTATATAACGTTGTACGTCATAACGTAATACTATATAACCTTATACGTTATATGGTAATACTATATAACGTTATACGTCATAACGTAATACTATATAACGTTATACGTTATAACGTAATACTATATAACGTTATACGTTATAACGTAATACTATATAACGTTATACGTTATAACGTAATACTATATAACGTTATACGTTATCACGTAATACTATGTAACGTTATACGTTATATGGTAACACTATGTAACGTTATACGTTATAACGTAATACTATGTAACGTTATACGTTATATGGTATTACTATATAACGTTATACGTTATAACGTAATACTATATAACGTTATACGTTATAACGTAATACTATAAAACGTTATACGTTATAAGGTAATATTATGTAACGTTATACGTCATAACGTAATACTATATTACGTTATACGTTATAACGTAATACTATATAACGTTATACGTTATATGGTAATATTATATAACGTTATACGTTATATGGTAATACTATATAACGTTATACGTTATATGGTAATACCATATAACGTTATGCGTCATAACGTAATACTATATAACGTTATACGTTATGACGCAATACTATATAACGTTATACGTTATAACTTAATACTATATAACGTTATACGTTATAACGTAATACTATATAACGTTATACGTTATAACGTAATACTATAAAACGTTATACGTTATAACGTAATACTATATAACGTTATACGTTATAACGTAATACTATATAACGTTATACGTTATAACGTAATACTATGTAACGTTATACGTTATATGGTAACACTATGTAACGTTATACGTCATAACTTAATACTATATAACGTTATACGTTATATGTTATTACTATATAACGTTGTACGTCATAACGTAATACTATATAACCTTATACGTTATATGGTAATACTATATAACGTTATACGTCATAACGTAATACTATATAACGTTATACGTTATAACGTAATACTACATAACGTTATACGTTATAACGTAATACTATATAACGTTATACGTTATAACGTAATACTATATAACGTTATACGTTATCACGTAATACTATGTAACGTTATACGTTATATGGTAACACTATGTAACGTTATACGTTATAACGTAATACTATGTAACGTTATACGTTATATGGTATTACTATATAACGTTATACGTTATAACGTAATACTATATAACGTTATACGTTATAACGTAGCACTATATAACGTTATACGTTATAACTTAATACTATATAACGTTATACGTTATATGTTATTACTATATAACGTTGTACGCCATAACGTAATACTATATAACGTTATACGTTATATGGTAATACTATATAACGTTATACGTCATAACGTAATACTATATAACGTTATACGTTATAACGTAATACTATATAACGTTATACGTTATAACGTAATACTATGTAACGTTATACGTTATATGGTAACACTATGTAACGTTATACGTTATAACGTAATACTATGTAACGTTATACGTTATATGGTATTACTATATAACGTTATACGTTATAACGTAATACTATATAACGTTATACGTTATAACGTAATGCTATATAACGTTATACGTTATATGGTAATACTATAAAACGTTATACTATGTAAAGTATACGTTATAAAGTAATACTATATAACGTTATACGTTATGTGGTAATACTATATAACGTTATACGTTATAACGTAATACTATATAACGTTATACGTTATAACTTAATACTATATAACGTTATACGTTATAACGTAATACTATATAACGTTATACGTTATAACGTAATACTATAAAACGTTATACGTTATAACGTAATACTATATAACGTTATACGTTATAACGTAATACTATATAACGTTATACGTTATAACGTAATACTATGTAACGTTATACGTTATATGGTAACACTATGTAACGTTATACGTCATAACGTAATACTATATTACGTTATACGTTATAACGTAATACTATATAACGTTATACGTTATATGGTAATATTATATAACGTTATACGTTATATGGTAATACTATATAACGTTATACGATATATGGTAATACTATATAACGTTATACGGTATAACTTAATACTATATAACGTTATACGTTATATGTTATTACTATATAACGTTGTACGTCATAACGTAATACTATATAACCTTATACGTTATATGGTAATACTATATAACGTTATACGTCATAACGTAATACTATATAACGTTATACCTTATAACGTAATACTATATAACGTTATACGTTATAACGTAATGCTATATAACGTTATACGTTATAACGTAATACTACGTAACGTTATACGTTATATAGTAACACTATATAACGTTATAAGTTATAACGTAATATTATATAACGTTATACGTTATATGGTAATACTATATAACGTTATACGTTATATGGTAATACTATATAACGTTATACGGTATAACTTAATACTATATAACGTTATACGTTATATGTTATTACTATATAACGTTGTACGTCATAACGTAATACTATATAACCTTATACGTTATATGGTAATACTATATAACGTTATACGTCATAACGTAATACTATATAACGTTATACGTTATAACGTAATACTATATAACGTTATACGTTATAACGTAATACTATATAACGTTATACGTTATAACGTAATGCTATATAACGTTATACGTTATAACGTAATACTACGTAACGTTATACGTTATATAGTAACACTATATAACGTTATAAGTTATAACGTAATACTATATAACGTTATACGTTATAACGTAATACTATATAACGTTATACGTTATAACGTAATACTATATAACGTTATACGTTATAACGTAATACTATGTAACGTTATACGTTATATGGTAACACTATATAACGTTATACGTTATAACGCAATACTATATAACGTTATACGTTATAACTTAATACTATATAACGTTATACGTTATATGGTAACACTATATAACGTTATGCGTTATAACGTAATACTATATAACGTTATACGTTATAACGTAATATTATATAACGTTATACGTTATATGGTAATACCATATAACGTTATACGTCATAACGTAATACTATATAACGTTATACGTTATAACGCAATACTATATAACTTTATACGTTATAACTTAATACTATATAACGTTATACGTTATATGGTAACACTATATAACGTTATACGTCATAACGTAATACTATATAACCTTATACGTTATAACGTAATACTATATAACGTTATACGTTATATGGTATTACTATATAGCGTTATACGTCATAGCGTAATACTATATAACGTTATACGTTATAACGCAATACTATATAACGTTATACGTTATAACGTAATACTATATAACGTTATACGTTATAACGTAATACTATATAACGTTATACGTTATAACGTAATACTATGTAACGTTATACGTTATATGGTAACACTATGTAACGTTATACGTTATAACGTAATACTATGTAACGTTATACGTTATATGGTATTACTATATAACGTTATACGTTATAACGTAATACTATATAACGTTATACGTTATAACGTAATGCTATATAACGTTATTCGTTATAACGTAATACTATATAACGTTATACGTCATAACGTAATACTATGTAACGTTATACGTTATATGGTAACACTATGTATGTTATACGTTATAACGTAATACTATGTAACGTTATACGTTATATGGTATTACTATATAACGTTATACGTTATAACGTAATACTATGTAACGTTATACGTTATATGGTATTACTATATAACGTTATACGTCATAACGTAATACTATATAACGTTATACGTTATAACGTAATACTATATAACGTTATACGTTATAACGTAATACTATATAACGTTATACGTTATAACGTAATACTATGTATCGTTATACGTTATATGGTAACACTATGTAACGTTATACGTTATAACGTAATACTATGTAACGTTATACGTTATATGGTATTACTATATAACGTTATACGTTATAACGTAATACTATATAACGTTATACGTTATAACGTAATGCTATATAACGTTATACGTTATATGGTAATACTATAAAACGTTATACTATATAAAGTATACGTTATAAAGTAATACTATATAACGTTATACGTTATGTGGTAATACTATATAACGTTATACGTTATAACGTAATACTATATAACGTTATACGTTATAACGTAATGCTATATAACGTTATACGTTATAACGTAATACTATACAACGTTATACGTTATAACGTAATACTATATAACGTTATACGTTCTAACGTATTACTATATAACGTTATACGTCATAACGTAATACTATATTACGTTATACGTTATAACGTAATACTTTATAACGTTATACGTTATAACGTAATACTATATAACGTTATACGTTCTAACGTATTACTATATAACGTTATACGTCATAACGTAATACTATATTACCTTATACGTTATAACGTAATACTATATAACGTTATACGTTATAACGTAATACTATATGACGTTATACGTTATATGGTAATACTATATAACCTTATACGTTATAACGTAATACTATATAACGTTATACGTTATATGGTATTACTATATAGCGTTATACGTTATAACGCAATACTATATAACGTTATACGTTATAACGTAATGCTATATAACGTTATGCGTTATATGGTAATACTATATAACGTTATACTATATAACGGATACGTTATAAAGTAATACTATATAACGTTATACGTTCTAACGTATTACTATATAACGTTATATGTTATAACGTAATACTATATAACGTTATACATTATATGATAATACTATATAACGTTATACGTTATAACGTAATACTATATAACGTTATACGTTATAACGTAATGCTATATAACGTTATACGTTATAACGTAATACTACGTAACGTTATACGTAATATAGTAACACTATATAACGTTATACGTTATAACGTAATACTATATAACGTTATACGTTATAACGTAATACTATATAACGTTATACGTTATAGCGTAATACTATATAACGTTATACGTTATAACGTAATACTATATAACGTTATACGTTATAACGTAATACTATGTAACGTTATACGTTATATGGTAACAGTATATAACGTTATACGTTATAACGCAATACTATATAACGTTATACGTTATAACTTAATACTATATAACGTTATACGTTATATGGTAGCACTATATAACGTTATGCGTTATAACGTAATACTATATAACGTTATACGTTATAACGTAATATTATATAACGTTATACGTTATAACGTAATACTATATAACGTTATACGTTATATGGTAATACTATATAACGTTATACGTCGTAACGTAATACTATATAACGTTATATGTTATAACGTAATACTATATAACGTTATACGTTATAACGTAATACTATATAACGTTATACGTTATAACGCAATACTATATAACGTTATACGTTATAACTTAATACTATATAACGTTATACGTTATATGGTAACACTATATAACGTTATACGTTATATGGTAACACTATATAACGTTATACGTCATAACGTAATACTATATAACCTTATACGTTATAACGTAATACTATATAACGTTATACGTTATATGGTATTACTATATAGCGTTATACGTCATAACGTAATACTATATAACGTTATACGTTATAACGCAATACTATATAACGTTATACGTTATAACGTGATACTATATAACGTTATACGTTATAACGTAATATTATATAACGTTATACGTTATAACGTAATACTATGTAACGTTATACGTTATATGGTAACACTATGTAACGTTATACGTTATAACGTAATACTATGTAACGTTATACGTTATATGGTATTACTATATAACGTTATACGTTATAACGTAATACTATATAACGTTATACGTTATAACGTAATGCTATATAACGTTAATCGTTATAACGTAATACTATATAACGTTATACGTCATAACGTAATACTATGTAACGTTATACGTTATATGGTAACACTATGTATGTTATACGTTATAACGTAATACTATGTAACGTTATACGTTATATGGTATTACTATATAACGTTATACGTTATAACGTAATACTATGTAACGTTATACGTTATATGGTATTACTATATAACGTTATACGTTATAACGTAATACTATATAACGTTATACGTTATAACGTAATACTATATAACGTTATACGTTATAACTTAATACTATATAACGTTATAAGTTATATGGTAATACTATATAACGTTATACGTCATAACGTAATAGTATATAACGTTATACGTTATAACGTAATACTATATAACGTTATACGATATAACGTAATACTATATAACGTTATACGTTATAACGTAATACTATGTATCGTTATACGTTATATGGTAACACTATGTAACGTTATACGTTATAACGTAATACTATGTAACGTTATACGTTATATGGTATTACTATATAACGTTATACGTTATATGGTAATACTATATAACCTTATACGTTATAACGTAATACTATATAACGTTATACGTTATATGGTATTACTATATAGCGTTATACGTTATAACGTAATACTATATAACGTTATACGTTATAACGTAATGCTATATAACGTTATACGTTATATGGTAACACTATATAACGTTATACTATATAACGTATACGTTATAAAGTAATACTATATAACGTAATACGTTATATGGTAATACTATATAAGGTTATACGTTCTAACGTATTACTATATAACGTTATATGTTATAACGTAATACTATATAACGTTATACGTTATATGGTATTACTATATAGCGTTATACGTTATAACGTAATACTATATAACGTTATACGTTATAACGTAACACTATATAACGTTATACGTCATAACGTAATACTATAGTACGTTATACGTAATAACGTAATACTATATAACGTTATACGTTATAACGTAATACTATATGACGTTATACGTTATATGGTAATACTATATAACCTTATACGTTATAACGTAATACTATATAACGTTATACGTTATATGGTATTACAATATAGCGTTATACGTTATAACGTAATACTATATAACGTTATACGTTATAACGTAATACTATATAACGTTATACGTTCTAACGTATTACTATATAACGTTATACGTCATAACGTAATACTATATAACGTTATACGTTATAACGTAATACTATATGACGTTATACGTTATATGGTATTACTATATAACGTTATACGTTATATGGTATTACTATATAGCGTTATACGTTATAACGTAATACTATATAACGTTATACGTTATAACGTAATACTATATAACGTTATACGTTCTAACGTATTACTATATAACGTTATACGTTATAACGTAATACTATATGACGTTATACGTTATATGGTAACACTATATAACGTTATACTATATAACGTATACGTTATAAAGTAATACTATATAACGTAATACGTTATATGGTAATACTATATAAGGTTATACGTTCTAACGTATTACTATATAACGTTATATGTTATAACGTAATACTATATAACGTTATACGTTATATGGTATTACTATATAGCGTTATACGTTATAACGTAATACTATATAACGTTATACGTTATAACGTAACACTATATAACGTTATACGTCATAACGTAATACTATAGTACGTTATACGTAATAACGTAATACTATATAACGTTATACGTTATAACGTAATGCTATATAACGTTATACGTTATATGGTAATACTATATAACGTTATACTATATAACGTATACGTTATAAAGTAATACTATATAACGTTATACGTTATATGGTAATACTATATAAGGTTATACGTTCTAACGTATTACTATATAACGTTATATGTTATAACGTAATACTATATAACGTTATACGTTATATGGTATTACTATATAGCGTTATACGTTATAACGTAGTACTATATAACGTTATACGTTATAACGTAATGCTATATAACGTTATACGTTATATGGTAATACTATATAACGTTATACTATGTAACGTATACGTTATAAAGTAATACTATATAACGTTATACGTTATATGGTAATACTATATAAGGTTATACGTTCTAACGTATTACTATATAACGTTATATGTTATAACGTAATACTATATAACGTTATACGTTATATGGTATTACTATATAGCGTTATACGTTATAACGTAATACTATATAACGTTATACGTTATAACGTAATACTATATAACGTTATACGTCATAACGTAATACTATATTACGATATACGTTATAACGTAATACTATATAACGTTATACGTTATAACGTAATACTATATGACGTTATACGTTATATGGTAATACTATATAACCTTATACGTTATAACGTAATACTATATAACGTTATACGTTATAACGTAATACTATATAACGTTATACGTTCTAACGTATTACTATATAACGTTATACGTCATAACGTAATACTATATAACGTTATACGTTATGACGTAATACTATGTTACGTTATACGTTATAACGTAATACTATATGACGTTATACGTTATATGGTAATACTATATAACCTTATACGTTATAACGTAATACTATATAACGTTATACGTTATATGGTATTACTATATAGCGTTATACGTTATAACGTAATACTATATAACGTTATACGTTATAACGTAATGCTATATAACGTTATACGTTATATGGTAATACTATATAACGTTATACTATATAACGTATACGTTATAAAGTAATACTATATAACGTTATACGTTATACGGTAATACTATATAAGGTTATACGTTCTAACGTATTACTATATAACGTTATATGTTATAACGTAATACTATATAACGTTATACGTTATATGGTATTACTATATAGCGTTATACGTTATAACGTAATACTATATAACGTTATACGTTATAACGTAATGCTATATAACGTTATACGTTATATGGTAATACTATATAACGTTATACTATATAACGTATACGTTATAAAGTAATACTATATAACGTTATACGTTATATGGTAATACTATATAACGTAATACGTTCTAACGTATTACTATATAACGTTATATGCTATATGGTATTACTATATAGCGTTATACGTTATAACGTAGTACTATATAACGTTATACGTTATAACGTAATGCTATATAACGTTATACGTTATATGGTAATACTATATAACGTTATACTATATAACGTATACGTTATAAAGTAATACTATATAACGTTATACGTTATATGGTAATACTATATAAGGTTATACGTTCTAACGTATTACTATATAACGTTATATGTTATAACGTAATACTATATAACGTTATACGTTATATGGTATTACTATATAGCGTTATACGTTATAACGTAATACTATATAACGTTATACGTTATAACGTAATACTATATAACGTTATACGTCATAACGTAATACTATATTACGATATACGTTATAACGTAATACTATATAAAGTTATACGTTATAACGTAATACTATATGACGTTATACGTTATATGGTAATACTATATAACCTTATACGTTATAACGTAATACTATATAACGTTATACGTTATAACGTAATACTATATAACGTTATACGTTCTAACGTATTACTATATAACGTTATACGTCATAACGTAATACTATATAACGTTATACGTTATAACGTAATACTATGTTACGTTATACGTTATAACGTAATACTATGTTACGTTATACGTTATAACGTAATACTATATGACGTTATACGTTATATGGTAATACTATATAACCTTATACGTTATAACGTAATACTATATAACGTTATACGTTATATGGTATTACTATATAGCGTTATACGTTATAACGTAATACTATATAACGTTATACGTTATAACGTAATACTATATAACGTTATACGTTCTAACGTATTACTATATAACGTTATACGTCATAACGTAATACTATATAACGTTATACGTTATAACGTAATACTATGTTACGTTATACGTTATATGGTAACACTATATAACGTTATACGTCATAACGTAATACTATAGTACGTTATACGTAATAACGTAATACTATATAACGTTATACGTTATAACGTAATACTATATGACGTTATACGTTATATGGTAATACTATATAACCTTATACGTTATAACGTAATACTATATAACGTTATACGTTATATGGTATTACTATATAGCGTTATACGTTATAACGTAATACTATATAACGTTATACGTTATAACGTAATACTATATAACGTTATACGTTATAACGTAATACTATATAACGTTATACGTTCTAACGTATTACTATATAACGTTATACGTCATAACGTAATACTATATAACGTTATACGTTATAACGTAATACTATATGACGTTATACGTTATATGGCAATACTATATAACCTTATACGTTATAACGTAATACTATATAACGTTATACGTTATAACGTAATACTATATAACGTTATACGTTCTAACGTATTACTACATAACGTTATACGTCATAACGTAATACTATATAACGTTATACGTTATAACGTAATACTATGTTACGTTATACGTTATATGGTAACACTATATAACGTTATACGTCATAACGTAATACTATAGTACGTTATACGTAATAACGTAATACTATATAACGTTATACGTTATAACGTAATACTATATGACGTTATACGTTATATGGTAATACTATATAACCTTATACGTTATAACGTAATACTATATAACGTTATACGTTATATGGTATTACTATATAGCGTTATACGTTATAACGTAATACTATATAACGTTATACGTTATAACGTAATACTATATAACGTTATACGTTCTAACGTATTACTATATAACGTTATACGTTATATGGTAATACTATATAACGTTATACGTTCTAACGTATTACTATATAACGTTATATGTTATAACGTAATACTATATAACGTTATACATTATATGATAATACTATATAACGTTATACGTTATAACGTAATACTATATAACGTTATACGTTATATGGTATTACTATATAGCGTTATACGTCATAACGTAATACTATATAACGTTATACGTTATAACGCAATACTATATAACGTTATACGTTATAACGTAATACTATATAACGTTATACGTTATAACGTAATACTATATAACGTTATATGTTATAACGTAATACTATATAACGTTATACATTATATGATAATACTATATAACGTTATACGTTATAACGTAATACTATATAACGTTATACGTTATAACGTAATGCTATATAACGTTATACGTTATATGGTAATACTATATAACGTTATACTATATAACGTATACGTTATAAAGTAATACTATATAACGTTATACGTTATATGGTAATACTATATAACGTAATACGTTCTAACGTATTACTATATAACGTTATATGCTATATGGTATTACTATATAGCGTTATACGTTATAACGTAGTACTATATAACGTTATACGTTATAACGTAATGCTATATAACGTTATACGTTATATGGTAATACTATATAACGTTATACTATATAACGTATACGTTATAAAGTAATACTATATAACGTTATACGTTATATGGTAATACTATATAAGGTTATACGTTCTAACGTATTACTATATAACGTTATATGTTATAACGTAATACTATATAACGTTATACGTTATATGGTATTACTATATAGCGTTATACGTTATAACGTAATACTATATAACGTTATACGTTATAACGTAATACTATATAACGTTATACGTCATAACGTAATACTATATTACGATATACGTTATAACGTAATACTATATAAAGTTATACGTTATAACGTAATACTATATGACGTTATACGTTATATGGTAATACTATATAACCTTATACGTTATAACGTAATACTATATAACGTTATACGTTATAACGTAATACTATATAACGTTATACGTTCTAACGTATTACTATATAACGTTATACGTCATAACGTAATACTATATAACGTTATACGTTATAACGTAATACTATGTTACGTTATACGTTATAACGTAATAATATGTTACGTTATACGTTATAACGTAATACTATATGACGTTATACGTTATATGGTAATACTATATAACCTTATACGTTATAACGTAATACTATATAACGTTATACGTTATATGGTATTACTATATAGCGTTATACGTTATAACGTAATACTATATAACGTTATACGTTGTAACGTAATACTATATAACGTTATACGTTCTAACGTATTACTATATAACGTTATACGTCATAACGTAATACTATATAACGTTATACGTTATAACGTAATACTATGTTACGTTATACGTTATATGGTAACACTATATAACGTTATACGTCATAACGTAATACTATAGTACGTTATACGTAATAACGTAATACTATATAACGTTATACGTTATAACGTAATACTATATGACGTTATACGTTATATGGTAATACTATATAACCTTATACGTTATAACGTAATACTATATAACGTTATACGTTATATGGTATTACTATATAGCGTTATACGTTATAACGTAATACTATATAACGTTATACGTTATAACGTAATACTATATAACGTTATACGTTCTAACGTATTACTATATAACGTTATACGTCATAACGTAATACTATATAACGTTATACGTTATAACGTAATACTATGTTACGTTATACGTTATATGGTAACACTATATAACGTTATACGTCATAACGTAATACTATAGTACGTTATACGTAATAACGTAATACTATATAACGTTATACGTTATAACGTAATACTATATGACGTTATACGTTATATGGTAATACTATATAACCTTATACGTTATAACGTAATACTATATAACGTTATACGTTATATGGTATTACTATATAGCGTTATACGTTATAACGTAATACTATATAACGTTATACGTTATAACGTAATACTATATAACGTTATACGTTATAACGTAATACTATATAACGTTATACGTTCTAACGTATTACTATATAACGTTATACGTCATAACGTAATACTATATAACGTTATACGTTATAACGTAATACTATATGACGTTATACGTTATATGGCAATACTATATAACCTTATACGTTATAACGTAATACTATATAACGTTATACGTTATAACGTAATACTATATAACGTTATACGTTCTAACGTATTACTACATAACGTTATACGTCATAACGTAATACTATATAACGTTATACGTTATAACGTAATACTATGTTACGTTATACGTTATATGGTAACACTATATAACGTTATACGTCATAACGTAATACTATAGTACGTTATACGTAATAACGTAATACTATATAACGTTATACGTTATAACGTAATACTATATGACGTTATACGTTATATGGTAATACTATATAACCTTATACGTTATAACGTAATACTATATAACGTTATACGTTATATGGTATTACTATATAGCGTTATACGTTATAACGTAATACTATATAACGTTATACGTTATAACGTAATACTATATAACGTTATACGTTCTAACGTATTACTATATAACGTTATACGTTATATGGTAATACTATATAACGTTATACGTTCTAACGTATTACTATATAACGTTATATGTTATAACGTAATACTATATAACGTTATACATTATATGATAATACTATATAACGTTATACGTTATAACGTAATACTATATAACGTTATACGTTATATGGTATTACTATATAGCGTTATACGTCATAACGTAATACTATATAACGTTATACGTTATAACGCAATACTATATAACGTTATACGTTATAACGTAATACTATATAACGTTATACGTTATAACGTAATACTATATAACGTTATATGTTATAACGTAATACTATATAACGTTATACATTATATGATAATACTATATAACGTTATACGTTATAACGTAATACTATATAACGTTATACGTTATAACGTAATGCTATATAACGTTATACGTTATATGGTAATACTATATAACGTTATACTATATAACGTATACGTTATAAAGTAATACTATATAACGTTATACGTTATATGGTAATACTATATAACGTAATACGTTCTAACGTATTACTATATAACGTTATATGCTATATGGTATTACTATATAGCGTTATACGTTATAACGTAGTACTATATAACGTTATACGTTATAACGTAATGCTATATAACGTTATACGTTATATGGTAATACTATATAACGTTATACTATATAACGTATAC
Organism: Bombus flavifrons; assembly: GCF_040668555.2. Classification (NCBI taxonomy): domain Eukaryota; kingdom Metazoa; phylum Arthropoda; class Insecta; order Hymenoptera; family Apidae; genus Bombus; species Bombus flavifrons. The sequence continues at coordinate 47,593 of NW_027184975.1, forward strand.
GTTATAAAGTAATACTATATAACGTTATACGTTATATGGTAATACTATATAAGGTTATACGTTCTAACGTATTACTATATAACGTTATATGTTATAACGTAATACTATATAACGTTATACGTTATATGGTATTACTATATAGCGTTATACGTTATAACGTAATACTATATAACGTTATACGTTATAACGTAATACTATATAACGTTATACGTCATAACGTAATACTATATTACGATATACGTTATAACGTAATACTATATAAAGTTATACGTTATAACGTAATACTATATGACGTTATACGTTATATGGTAATACTATATAACCTTATACGTTATAACGTAATACTATATAACGTTATACGTTATAACGTAATACTATATAACGTTATACGTTCTAACGTATTACTATATAACGTTATACGTCATAACGTAATACTATATAACGTTATACGTTATAACGTAATACTATGTTACGTTATACGTTATAACGTAATAATATGTTACGTTATACGTTATAACGTAATACTATATGACGTTATACGTTATATGGTAATACTATATAACCTTATACGTTATAACGTAATACTATATAACGTTATACGTTATATGGTATTACTATATAGCGTTATACGTTATAACGTAATACTATATAACGTTATACGTTGTAACGTAATACTATATAACGTTATACGTTCTAACGTATTACTATATAACGTTATACGTCATAACGTAATACTATATAACGTTATACGTTATAACGTAATACTATGTTACGTTATACGTTATATGGTAACACTATATAACGTTATACGTCATAACGTAATACTATAGTACGTTATACGTAATAACGTAATACTATATAACGTTATACGTTATAACGTAATACTATATGACGTTATACGTTATATGGTAATACTATATAACCGTATACGTTATAACGTAATACTATATAACGTTATACGTTATATGGTATTACTATATAGCGTTATACGTTATAACGTAATACTATATAACGTTATACGTTATAACGTAATACTATATAACGTTATACGTTATAACGTAATACTATATAACGTTATACGTTCTAACGTATTACTATATAACGTTATACGTCATAACGTAATACTATATAACGTTATACGTAATAACGTAATACTATATAACGTTATACGTTATAACGTAATACTATATGACGTTATACGTTATATGGTAATACTATATAACCTTATACGTTATAACGTAATACTATATAACGTTATACGTTATATGGTATTACTATATAGCGTTATACGTTATAACGTAATACTATGTATCGTTATACGTTATATGGTAACACTATGTAACGTTATACGTTATAACGTAATACTATGTAACGTTATACGTTATATGGTATTACTATATAACGTTATACGTTATAACGTAATACTATATAACGTTATACGTTATAACGTAATGCTATATAACGTTATACGTTATATGGTAATACTATAAAACGTTATACTATATAAAGTATACGTTATAAAGTAATACTATATAACGTTATACGTTATGTGGTAATACTATATAACGTTATACGTTATAACGTAATACTATATAACGTTATACGTTCTAACGTATTACTATATAACGTTATACGTCATAACGTAATACTATATTACGTTATACGTTATAACGTAATACTATATAACGTTATACGTTATAACGTAATACTATATGACGTTATACGTTATATGGTAATACTATATAACCTTATACGTTATAACGTAATACTATATAACGTTATACGTTATATGGTATTACTATATAGCGTTATACGTTATAACGCAATACTATATAACGTTATACGTTATAACGTAATGCTATATAACGTTATGCGTTATATGGTAATACTATATAACGTTATACTATATAACGGATACGTTATAAAGTAATACTATATAACGTTATACGTTCTAACGTATTACTATATAACGTTATATGTTATAACGTAATACTATATAACGTTATACATTATATGATAATACTATATAACGTTATACGTTATAACGTAATACTATATAACGTTATACGTTATAACGTAATGCTATATAACGTTATACGTTATAACGTAATACTACGTAACGTTATACGTTATATAGTAACACTATATAACGTTATACGTTATAACGTAATACTATATAACGTTATACGTTATAACGTAATACTATATAACGTTATACGTTATAGCGTAATACTATATAACGTTATACGTTATAACGTAATACTATATAACGTTATACGTTATAACGTAATACTATGTAACGTTATACGTTATATGGTAACAGTATATAACGTTATACGTTATAACGCAATACTATATAACGTTATACGTTATAACTTAATACTATATAACGTTATACGTTATATGGTAACACTATATAACGTTATGCGTTATAACGTAATACTATATAACGTTATACGTTATAACGTAATATTATATAACGTTATACGTTATAACGTAATACTATATAACGTTATACGTTATATGGTAATACTATATAACGTTATACGTCGTAACGTAATACTATATAACGTTATATGTTATAACGTAATACTATATAACGTTATACGTTATAACGTAATACTATATAACGTTATACGTTATAACGCAATACTATATAACGTTATACGTTATAACTTAATACTATATAACGTTATACGTTATATGGTAACACTATATAACGTTATACGTCATAACGTAATACTATATAACCTTATACGTTATAACGTAATACTATATAACGTTATACGTTATATGGTATTACTATATAGCGTTATACGTCATAACGTAATACTATATAACGTTATACGTTATAACGCAATACTATATAACGTTATACGTTATAACGTGATACTATATAACGTTATACGTTATAACGTAATATTATATAACGTTATACGTTATAACGTAATACTATGTAACGTTATACGTTATATGGTAACACTATGTAACGTTATACGTTATAACGTAATACTATGTAACGTTATACGTTATATGGTATTACTATATAACGTTATACGTTATATGGTAATACTATATAACCTTATACGTTATAACGTAATACTATATAACGTTATACGTTATATGGTATTACTATATAGCGTTATACGTTATAACGTAATACTATATAACGTTATACGTTATAACGTAATGCTATATAACGTTATACGTTATATGGTAACACTATATAACGTTATACTATATAACGTATACGTTATAAAGTAATACTATATAACGTAATACGTTATATGGTAATACTATATAAGGTTATACGTTCTAACGTATTACTATATAACGTTATATGTTATAACGTAATACTATATAACGTTATACGTTATATGGTATTACTATATAGCGTTATACGTTATAACGTAATACTATATAACGTTATACGTTATAACGTAACACTATATAACGTTATACGTCATAACGTAATACTATAGTACGTTATACGTAATAACGTAATACTATATAACGTTATACGTTATAACGTAATACTATATGACGTTATACGTTATATGGTAATACTATATAACCTTATACGTTATAACGTAATACTATATAACGTTATACGTTATATGGTATTACTATATAGCGTTATACGTTATAACGTAATACTATATAACGTTATACGTTATAACGTAATACTATATAACGTTATACGTTCTAACGTATTACTATATAACGTTATACGTCATAACGTAATACTATATAACGTTATACGTTATAACGTAATA